>NW_019658023.1:0-352 GCF_002806865.2 Cucurbita pepo subsp. pepo
TTAGTCTTTTAAATTATTAGTTTGTTTTATGTCTTTTCTTACTTTCCTACTTTTAGGAAAGCAGATATTGCAGGGGTCCTGCCCTGTTAGATTTGATCTTATCTCTTAGTTGGTGTTTTTCAAATTCACGTTCAAATCCGAAGTCTATAAAACGACTTCATCAATGTAAGGAGAGCATCAATCGGCCCATAGCTCTCTCTTGAACAAATTTCTGAGAAANAGTTCAAATGAACATAGAAGGGGAGAAAATCTCGCAATCTCAAATACGGTGAATCAAGAATATCATATTGCCAGGATCGAAAATCAACTCGAAAATTGGATTATTCCAAAGGTAGATCCTAAAACTATATAC
>NW_019658024.1:0-352 GCF_002806865.2 Cucurbita pepo subsp. pepo
TGTAGCTTCGCTTAGCATGCGAGAGGTACGGCTTAGCATACAAGAGGTACGAGGATCGATACCTCACATATCCAAAAGAAACTATTTATTATTAATATTTTATTTCTATTCAATATTTCCTTATTTATGACATAATATGCAGAGATACTTTTTTATTTTCACAATTATTGATAAAGGGACGTTTAGGGTTTTCTGGTGTAAGAATCGTAGGGATGTAGTTCAAATGGTAGAGCGTTCATTTTCCATGTGGAAAGTANAGATTATTTATTTTCAATTTTTTCTTATTTAAGACATAATGAGGCGGGATAGTCTTTCATTTTCACTATTACTGATGATGAGATGTTTAGGACTT
>NW_019658025.1:0-352 GCF_002806865.2 Cucurbita pepo subsp. pepo
TTTTCAAACAAACCCAAATTCAAGACTCACTAGCCCAAAGTCGATATGTGGTAAGAAAAAAAACCTTCCGTGGCCCAACCCCCATTTGCAATCCGCATCCAATCATTTCTTTTTCAACCTACACGTATGCTCCAGGCCAAACTCACGTAACTAGTCAGAAGATGCGGCCCACAACTGAACGGAAGACAAGTGTCACAATCGCNCAATGAACAAGTCAACCATGCAAAATTTAGACTGAACGAACAATAGCAGTGTATGCTCGAATCACATTTAGAAGAAATATTTTAGAAAACGTGAGCAAGGAAATATGCTAAAAACAATTTCAAATAAAGCAATGTTATAAGCTAAAAGT
>NW_019658026.1:0-352 GCF_002806865.2 Cucurbita pepo subsp. pepo
TGAAATCGTTTATTGCGGTCCAACATGAAAAACAGTATGATGTTGCATAAATCGATGTTATTTTTATGTTTAATTGAGTTACGTGGTAAAATTTTAGACATTTATGCTAAACCACGTGGGAGTAGCAAATTTGGAAAAAAATGGGGGATGACATGGAAATTTTAAATCCACGTCAGCAGTCCAAGTGGGTCATTGATTACCCAATGAGGAACATCCTATGTGGACAACTTATTCATTTTCAGCCCTAAAGGGGANGAGGAGAGCCACACTTTAGAAAGAAAAATCGAATTACACAGCAGCAGATTCTGCTATAGTGAACTGCTATGAAGCTAGAGAAGAAGAAGAAAACCCT
>NW_019658027.1:0-352 GCF_002806865.2 Cucurbita pepo subsp. pepo
CGTGTTTCAAACGTCTCGGTTTGGGGTTTTCGTATTAGGGTTTTGATTTTAACCACATTTTTACTGATTTATACACTCTGTTTTTCGACATTCTGTTCTAAATCATCATGCCTAATCATTCCCCACAAAAGTTTCTTAAAACGTGGACAGTTACTCGATTTTTTTAGCACGTGTTTCAAACGTCCCGGTTTGGGTTTTCGCAATAGGGTATCGATTTTAAGCACTTATTTACTGCTTTATACACTCCGTTTCTTAGACATTCTATTCTAAATCATCATACCTAATCATTTCCCACANAGTCCCGGTTTGGAGTTTCGAATTAGGGATTCGATTTTAAGCACTTTTTTACTGC
>NW_019658028.1:0-352 GCF_002806865.2 Cucurbita pepo subsp. pepo
TCATAAGGTAGTTGCATGTTTAAATTCTTAGTCATAGGAGTATAGGATGCTTTTATTTCATTATTTAGATTATTCCATTTGTAATTGTTTTGTTTTAATTTTAAACTCCAACGTTATATTTTGAAAAAAGTAAGACCGACAATNTTAAAAAAGTAAGACTGACAATGTGTTCTATTAGTTTGAAGTGTTATGAAACATGTTTGTTAGGGAGAGGTTTTCACATTCCTATAAAGAATGCTTCGTTCTCCTCTCCAACTAACGTGGGATCTCACAATCCACCCCCTTGGGGGCCAACATCTTTGTTGNTATTTGAATAGCCTAAGCTCACCGTTAGCAGGGATTATCTACTTTG
>NW_019658029.1:0-352 GCF_002806865.2 Cucurbita pepo subsp. pepo
AAAAAAAAAAAAAAACCGAGTAATACTAGAAGTTTTTTAAATTTTTTGTGGGAAATAATCAGCCTTAGTAATTTAGAATAGAATGTCGAAGAAACATAATGTATAATAAATAAAAGAGGGCGTAAAATAGAAAAGTTAATTTGGAAACCCTAATCCGGGACTTTTGAATTACGTGCTAAAAAATCTTGTAATAGGCGACATTTTAAGAAATTTTGGTGGGGATTGATTATGCTTAATCATGACTTAGAATAGAATTTCGAAGAAAAGGGAGTGTATAAAATAGTAAACGATTGCTTAAAATCGNTGCTTAATCATGACTTAGAATAGAATTTCGAAGAAAAGGGAGTGTATA
>NW_019658030.1:0-352 GCF_002806865.2 Cucurbita pepo subsp. pepo
GAAGTACATGCTAAAAAAACCGAGTCACCGTCAACATTTTTTGATATTTCTGTGTGTATTGAACAGGCACATTGAATTAGAATAGAATTTCAAAGAAACGAAGTGCATAAAACAATATAAGAGTGCTTAAAATTGAACTCCAATTCGAAAAATCTAATATGTGACGNGTTTGAAGTACATGTTAAAAATACTGAGCCACGGTCAACGTTTTTCGACATTTCCGTGTGTAATGATCAAGCATAATGAATTAGAATAGAATTACTAAGATACAGTGTGCATAAAACAATAGAAGAGTGCTTAAAATTTAGCCATAATTCGGAAATCCTAATTTGTGACGTTTGAAGTACATGCT
>NW_019658031.1:0-352 GCF_002806865.2 Cucurbita pepo subsp. pepo
AAGAATCTTACACATATAAATGGTTAAAATATGAATTTTTTGAACTTTCGCTTCCCGGCCATTTTGAAGTCAAATTCCATAGGTGTTAACATAGTAACATATTTCCCCTTTGAGACAGGGTCGTTAACTCGATCTGAAAAGTTGTTTTCTCGTTTTAGTATCATACCATATCCACTAAAGNTTTACTCGTGTCGACAAGACTTCACAACATCAACCTTTATGAAAAGACCCTCATGGAGGAACCCGAATCACGATCTGAAAAACCTTTGTTTCATTCGATGTTTTTCCACAAATCTATAAGGAACCCTCACGTTTAAGAATCTTACACATATAATTGGTTAAAATACGAATT
>NW_019658032.1:0-352 GCF_002806865.2 Cucurbita pepo subsp. pepo
TAAAGGAAAGGGTCTGTCTGTCTGGCTTGGCTGGCTTCTCTACTCCTGACTCTATTTCTTCTTTATTCTTCTCTTGCTGGATCCTTTTTTTTCACTCATTTACTACTCTCCCTGCCTGAACCTTGGCTTCTTGATCTCTCTCCTTTACCTATTTATTCCACCTCGTAAAGAAGAAAAGACGAAAGAAGTCCTCCTCTCCTTATATTCTATGTCTCGCTGTTTCACTCCTCTCCCGTAAGGTCTTCGCAGCTGAGCTTATTCGCCCATTCATTATATGAGTCTGACAGCTGATCTNTAAGGGAACTAGGTAAGCTGTGTTAGGATCGCACAACAACGCACACGCTCGATCTAG
>NW_019658033.1:0-351 GCF_002806865.2 Cucurbita pepo subsp. pepo
CTGTAGAAATCTTCATTGATTTTAGGGTAAGCATCCAAATTACGGAGCTTGTTGAAGATGGCATCCATGGCTTCTACGAAGAAAAGCAAGAATCTTTGAAAACTCAACCCTTCGAAATGCGAATTCCGAACAAATCAGGAAAAGAGTAACATATATAGAAATTGATTTGACAAAATCAAGAAATGTCTGAATGCCGGAATAGTTGGCAAACGCATAGATTTGCGGTACGCGATTTGAGCTCCGTTGTAGATTTGGGTGGCTTCGCGGTATACGGAGAACATACGGAATCGATGGTGACATTGTGTTTACCGAAACGACGACGTTTTTCTCGTCATGGACGATTTATTTATT
>NW_019658034.1:0-351 GCF_002806865.2 Cucurbita pepo subsp. pepo
AAGTAGCTCATCGGATACTTTGTACTTGGTGTTTCTGCGGTCCTCTTGTTATTCAAAGGTGCACCTCCAGACAAGGCCCTGTCTTGATTCTTTAAACATTGAACGTCATGTAAGTAATCCTTCCATAAAAGGTTAACAAGAATAACATCAACGAGGGTAACTTGAAAATGAGCTAAGTCATCTCCACTGCAGAACCTGGGAGCAAAAAACAAAAGCAAATTACAAACCCAAGGTTAAAGCTTAATTCAATTATGTCCAGTACTGAATAAAGTGGCAGCAAAGAATCTCGTAGAAAAAAATAATCTCCCATGCTAAACTAGCAAAAAAAAAGAAAAAAAAAAAAAAAAAAGG
>NW_019658035.1:0-351 GCF_002806865.2 Cucurbita pepo subsp. pepo
TAGAGCATAAACAAAACCATTTAGGAATTTCAACCTTTTGCTTTTCATTCTCTTCTTGTTCCTTTTCTTTTGTTTGTTAGGCTCAGAATTCATGGCTTCCCCTTCATCTGATTAGCCCTGTACCATCACCATAACCGGGTTAAATTTTACTAGAATGATGGGGCACCAACACAAGAGCTCCAGTGAAAAAACCTTAGGGTCGTCGAATGAGTCCACATGGTGAATATTTTTGCCAGAACCTGAAATGCCACCTGATAAAACATCATAGGTAGTGAGGAGAAGAGAGAAGGTTCGAGATAGTGTTCAATCATGCATCTTCAAAACCTCAAAAACTTCCATGAGTTCAACGAT
>NW_019658036.1:0-351 GCF_002806865.2 Cucurbita pepo subsp. pepo
AAGGATATATTTGGAGAGGCAAACTGCCTAATAATTAGGATGTATTCTTACTTCATTCCCTGCCTTCAAGACTCAAGAGCTTCAATAAAGACAACATTCAAAAAGCCCTTCGTTCATCTCTCACTTCATGTTTGTCTTGATTGCAAGAATAGAAGAGGAGCTTTGATCATGTTTTCATCTGATGTGAATTAGTTTTCATTTGTCAGTTCTAATGCACCAAGTCTTTCTGCTTATGATGTATATCTTGTAAATCATCAAAAATGATCTATCCAAAGAACAATAGTTATCAAAATTGATCTTCTTACTCTATCAGCATGGGAAGAAGTCAAGTTGATGGTGATGAAAATCCTG
>NW_019658037.1:0-351 GCF_002806865.2 Cucurbita pepo subsp. pepo
AATATCAACCATTGATCCATTTGGGAATATGCTCTAAATTTATAGCTTTGTTTTTCCATCGTCCAAGATTTAAATATTTATTTGGTCCACTTTTCCTTTTCCCCAAAATCTCACCAATAATGTTCCAAACTTTTTCTCCTTCGCAATTGGGCCACCAAAAGTTCAAGTCTTCTAGCAAATACGAGTTGTGCTTAATTAATAACCAATTAACATAATATTTTTCTTAATTCTAGTATTTTCAGATTAATTGGAGAAATTAGGACTTAATTAAGCATGTTTATTGAAAAACATAGAAACAAAATTATATTTGTATTTTATTAATACCAAAGCCGTGGGTAAACTAAACTCTAC
>NW_019658038.1:0-351 GCF_002806865.2 Cucurbita pepo subsp. pepo
GCAGTGTTTTCCAATGTTTTAATGTATTCTGAAGTTTTAAAATTTTTCCGCTAATAAAGATGAGCATACTTAGGGTTTTATTCTGTATTAGAGATGAGCATGAGATGTTAGTGGCAACTCTAGATATGTAGAAATTTAGAGTCGTTACAGTTGGTATGAGAGCTCTAGGTTTTAGATTCTGTAGACTAGCCTACGATGTAGGCTTGGCACGCTCCACGGTCCCTATGTCGATGCCCCGTCACCGTCAGGTATGCCTTGCATAAGATAAGAAAAGAGAAACGTTTTAAAACTCGCATGCATTTTTCTTTTTATTACTGAAATGGTTGTGATATTTCACGTATTTATTTAAGA
>NW_019658039.1:0-351 GCF_002806865.2 Cucurbita pepo subsp. pepo
CCAAAAATTGCTCAGCAACAGTCGGACAAGTGGGGAATGCTAGGGTAAACCAGAAAAGTTTGGTAGAGCTGGATCTAAATGTTGGCTAGGTAAGCGTTGTCCTGTAGTAAGAGGAGTAGTTATGAACCCTGTAGAAGGGAGGGCCCCAATTGGTAGAAAAAAACCTGCAACACCTTGAGGTTATCCTGCACTTGAAAGAAGAAGTAGAAAAAGGAATAAACGAAAATTAATTCTAACTCCCAGATGATTAAAAAAAGAAAGTAAAAAGTCTCGAAAATATTATTCTATTTGACCAATACACCCTAACATTAGGAAATGAAATAATCGAAAATCTCGAGTAACTAACCAGAC
>NW_019658040.1:0-351 GCF_002806865.2 Cucurbita pepo subsp. pepo
GAATCGGGTGTTTGTTCGGCCTTGGCCTGTTTGAGAAACTTTAAACCCCAACCTCCACGTCTACTGCCTCGATCTTCCGGGATATGGTCTCTCACAACAATGGTACACAGCTCAAAATTGGGGGGAACGTCACGAGCACAAATTAAGTCGTCGACGCTGTTGAATTTATCCGAGTTTACGACGCCTGATCTGTTGAAACTGGGCATGTTTCTTAGTTTAAATGAGTTACTTGTCCTAAATACTTCAGTCACCTTTCTAGGGAAGACCTTATTCCTCTTGTGAGTATTGTTAGAAGAATCCATCTCCAAGTCGGAATTTTCAAGAACACCGAACAACACGAATTCAGTATCT
>NW_019658041.1:0-351 GCF_002806865.2 Cucurbita pepo subsp. pepo
AACGGAGTGCTTCAAATTGAACCTAATTCGGACACCCTAATTTGGGTTGTTTGAAGTCCGTGCTAAGAAAACAGATTTGCGATCGAAGTTTTTTAAAAGTTTTGTGGGGAATGATTAGATTAGGGTTGTTGATTTAGAAAATAATATCGAAGAAACGGAGTGCTTCAAATCGAACACTAATTCGGAAATCCTAATCTGGGACGTTTGAATTCCGTGCTAAAAGAACTGAGTCACGGTCCACGTTTCTCAAAACTTTTGTTGGGAATGATTAGTCTTGATGCTTTAGAATAGAATTTCGATCTAAAAAACTGAGTGCTTTAAATCGAACCCTAATTCGGACACCCTAATCTG
>NW_019658042.1:0-351 GCF_002806865.2 Cucurbita pepo subsp. pepo
GGTGCCTATTTGCTTCTCTGTTCAGATCTTTAGGACAATACCTCTATCATTGCATTGAATATATAAGATCCATCATAGCCATAAATTTCCTCAACATGATTAGATTGCCTTTTGCTGAAAGACAAGCTTTCTGGCGCATGACGAGGCCAATTCTAGTATGAAGGGATAAAATTTTAACTTCAATTTTATATGTAATTTTCTCATTTTAACCGGTTTAATTTTTTGTTTTTGAAAATTGTGCTTGTTTCTTTACACTTTTACTATGTTTTTCACCTTTGTTTAAGAAAAGTTTGATATGTTAGTCAAATTTTAAAAGAAGAAATAAGTTTTAATGTGTATAATTTTCAAAAA
>NW_019658043.1:0-351 GCF_002806865.2 Cucurbita pepo subsp. pepo
ACTAAAAAACCTAAAATCAAAATAACCAAAAATAAGAAAGGTAGCTGTCTAGTCTTGTAGTCTAATTTGAGAGCACTAGCTTAGGGTTTATTTCCAGATACTTCGAACAAATTGAAGTCCCTTCAAACTCAAAATATTATTATGCTCTTACAACAATTTATTGATATACTCGGATGAGAGATCGTTAAGACTCTTTTAAGACAATACATTGTAAGGTAGTGCGTTCAGAAAGCTCGGTGACTCGAACAGTCAATCAACCCAATCTAATTTATACCCTTTCAGTTGGGTTATCAACCTATTTCGGTCGAGTTGAATTGAAATAAATAAAATATATATATATATATATATATA
>NW_019658044.1:0-351 GCF_002806865.2 Cucurbita pepo subsp. pepo
AATCAGAAGCAATAATGTAATGGCCTTCATTCTTCAAACGCCTAGCAATATGAGAGGCAATAAAGCCACCGGCGCCGGTGATCGAGATTCTTAGATTCTCCGATGGCCAATATGGCTCTCTTTCAAGCTCTTGATATGTGTATGAACCGTAATTCGTTTCTCCAGCGCTCCCCATTCTGCACCAAAATGGAGATTCATCGCAAGAAATGGTGAATTTCACTACAATAATTGAAAAAGAGAGACAGAGTTCATGCAAATTTTAAACGAATCGAGGCAAAAACAACATACCTAATAAAGATAACAAGAAATCAAAAACTACCCAGAAATCAAACCCTAAATCTGAACGAAAAC
>NW_019658045.1:0-351 GCF_002806865.2 Cucurbita pepo subsp. pepo
AGAGAACCTCAGCCACATAGCTAGCTGGTTGAGATTTTAGCTGTTATAATAGTTGTACTAGATCTTGCAATGTCTTCTTTAGTTTCACCTACAAAAGTTATAGCTCAACTGAGCAAAATAATAGCATTTATCATGCAATTGTCAGAAACGTGATATAGCTTTGATCTTGATGCATCTACTTCGACAAAGTGTGTTTGATAGTTGGTGCTGAGACACTTAAAATCTTTATCTTTGTTATACTATTTCGTAATGTCATTCATTCTGAACCACACTGATTCATCACATCTGTTTTTGCCTTGCAGAAGCCGCCTGTGGTGTAGTGGCGTCTACTCCCTGTCTTGGTATCGTCAA
>NW_019658046.1:0-351 GCF_002806865.2 Cucurbita pepo subsp. pepo
AAAAAAAAAAAAAAAAAAAAAAAAAAAAAAAAAAAGCAAACCAAATTCAACCTGGACATAAGCAATCGTATTAACCGGGTTCAACCTCCTAACTTTAAGCTGGAGATTCTTCTTGGCCAAATCACCTTTATCTCTGCCCTCGGCCCTCCTCTTGTTAAACCCAAAAGACGCAGCCTCAGCCTCCTCCATAGCCACCGATTTCTCTTTCCCTTTGCTCTCTCTCAAACTACTATTGTTTCTCCGATTGAAACTTTGCGAAGGGGGGGCACCGCTGCGGCGGCGTTTTGGGGAGGAAGCGGCGAGAACGGTGAAGATAGAACGGGATTTGGGAGAGCAGAAGGAAGGGAATTT
>NW_019658047.1:0-351 GCF_002806865.2 Cucurbita pepo subsp. pepo
AAAAAAAAAAAAAAAAAAAAAAAAAAAAAAAAAAAATTTGTAATGGGTTAAAAACTTCTCGAAAACTTTAATACTTTATTTAAAAAATACGCTTGAATTTTTAAAAGTTTTATTAATATCTTTAATCTTTCAAAAAAAAAAACATCAAAAACACCATTAAATTTGTAGGGGTTAAAAAATACTGACAAACTTGTAGAAGTATCATTAAAAAGTTGAGAGATAATCTATGAAATGCGAATAGAGAGTTATATTGACAGTAATATATATATTTTTTTGAACTGGTATTATGTTATTTTTAAAATTTGACCGATACTAACGGTAAGGGCATTTTTAAAATTTAAATAGGTCGAT
>NW_019658048.1:0-351 GCF_002806865.2 Cucurbita pepo subsp. pepo
TTTTTTTTTTCTCTTTTAAATAAAAAATACAAATAATAATAATAATAAAAAAGCTAAATCTTTTTAGAAAAAGTAATTAAAAAAAAACATATCTAAACAAATCAAATTTTAAGATTTCGTATGAAAAAAGTAGATTTTATTTTTTCAAAAAAAAAATAAATAAATAAAAAGCATGGCCAAATTGCACTAACAACAGTTAACTCAACTAACCAAAATAATAATAATAATAATAATAATTTAAAATTATTATTTTAAAAAATAATAATTATAATATAAAACTGTTCCAATTCATTGAACTTCCAAATGGGTCATGGTTCATTGGTTCATTGGTTCATTTAATTTCAATATTCT
>NW_019658049.1:0-351 GCF_002806865.2 Cucurbita pepo subsp. pepo
ATCTATTTTATGACAATTCTATTCCAATGGTAAACTTTTTCCTTCAATTTCAGAGAGTATTGGAACACCAAAACGCCAGGGACTTACCAGTGCATATGTTGCAACACGCCTCTGTTTGAGTAAATATTTTGGCTCTTTCAATAACTTCTCTAAGCAAATGAATTTTCATAGAACTCCCAATAATATGTAATATTCTCTCTTCAGATCATCAACTAAATTTGACAGTGGAACTGGTTGGCCATCGTATTACCAGCCCATTGGTGATAATGTCAAAACCAAGCTAGACCTGTCCATTATTTTCATGCCTCGAGAGGAAGTTCTTTGTGCTGCTTGTGATGCTCATCTGGGCCA
>NW_019658050.1:0-351 GCF_002806865.2 Cucurbita pepo subsp. pepo
AGAAAATTGAGGTAAAAAAATAATTGAGTAGGTACAATGCCCTACAGAGTGAATATGATTTTGAAAACCAAATTACGGAATCGGTGTTCGGCAAGCATAAAAACTGTTGCTAGGCATCGTGATGTTTAAGCTGATGTATCTCACGTCTGGCTTACACGTGGCATGGAGCGTCCAAAATTATTAAAATACAAACATATTTTCACAATAGTACCGTGTTACTCCTATATTTTCTCTTATTTTTACTCTTATTCTAAAGAGTTTGTTGGTAGCGTGTGTCCTATTTAAACGTTGTGAACGTTAATGAATATCACACTTTTAATTCTACCTATGTTTCTCATTCTTAACATGGTA
>NW_019658051.1:0-351 GCF_002806865.2 Cucurbita pepo subsp. pepo
GAAGTGAACCAAAACAAAGATTGCATCATGCTAAAACAATCCGCCTATGTTGTATGCTGAGAAGAAGTTACAGCAGACAAAGTGCAACTCCACTAAGTATTTCATGGTGCCACCAATTATCTCGAGAAAGTTTAGTAATTTATTTAGGAGATTTGTTAGTAGTTTTAATTTGGAGAAAGTTTAGGAGATTGGTTAGTGTTTTCTCATACTATATATATGCTCTATTCACAAATTACGTAAAATCCAATATATGCTTTCACATTAACAAAAAGATTACATATAATCCTTAGAATTATTCTCCACTCTAAAGAGATTTGTTAGATATATTCTTTAAATTGTTAGTGATAGGAA
>NW_019658052.1:0-351 GCF_002806865.2 Cucurbita pepo subsp. pepo
CTCATGAATTGATCCCAATTTTTGGTTTTTCAAAAATTCAACTTAAAAAAAAAAAAATAATAATAATAATAGTATGTGTAACGACCCATGTCCAAGAGTTGGATCAGGATTCATACATAATTCAAATTTAACATCTGATAGCCCTAACATTCTCCTGTATCTTGTACGACATGGTCATGTTACCTATTTCTCACTTCTGAAGATTGATCACTATCCCGATAGATTTGTCATCACTCATCTGCATCCCAGGAAAATTCATGGGGAATCATCCAACATAACCCAACATAGTATTGCTCCAAGTAAAACATACTTAACCTGGAGTGATAGAGCAACCGAAAAGGTATAAGTAGT
>NW_019658053.1:0-351 GCF_002806865.2 Cucurbita pepo subsp. pepo
TATGACTTTTCTTTCATGAAGAAAATTCACACATATCTCGAGTAGTCGTCAATGAACGTCACCACGTACTGCATCCCTCTAATTGATATTTGCTTGACTGAACCGAATAAATTAGAGTGAATTAACTCTAATGGTTTCTTTGGTTTGAACTTCGACTCCTTGTATGGTAATTGATGAGTTTTACCATACTAACATCTAACAGAAACAATATATGTTTTGACTTCAAGTTGAGGTAGGTCTTTGAGCATGGATTTCTCCATAATCACCTTCAACGTGTAGTAGCCAACATGTCCCAACCTTGTGTGTCATAACTTTGTTGTTTCACACTTCTAAGTCTCGCCTACATCGGCC
>NW_019658054.1:0-351 GCF_002806865.2 Cucurbita pepo subsp. pepo
CTCGCAAGCCCAAAACTTCACGAAGGAATGGAAGCAAACAACAGACATAACCCAAGTTTATTTAGAGAGCTTCTAAACATATGAAAAAGTAGGCAAATAAAAAGTGTCGTTCCCTCAAGTTTCGAGCGGGAGATTAAATACTCATTAAACTCAAGTTTGAACAAATCCAATTTCGAAGCTGAAAAAAACCNACCATAGACTCATCAAGAAAAATGAGGAACCGTTTGAAATCCTCTACAAAGTCGAGAATGCATCTTACAAAATAGTACTGCCCACAAGGAAGAAAATTCACCTTGTAATAAATGTGAACAACCTGAAGCCTTAACTCCCCATTCCGAATGATATCAGCCA
>NW_019658055.1:0-351 GCF_002806865.2 Cucurbita pepo subsp. pepo
TTTCATTTATGACAAACTCATATGAAATATAATTGCACTAATAGTACTGAATCTATAAGTATTTTATGAACCTAAGTGCAAATCATGCTTCATTAAAGATGAGATAAACTTTAGTTAAGTAACGGGAACTTTAAATTGCTTCAAGTGGAGCTTCAATTACTCTATGCTAACGGGAACTTGATAGGAATTTAGTATAGGTAAAGAGAGAGTTTTGAGAGATTTTCTCAAAGTTTTTCAAGCAAACTTTTCCATGTACCTTAATCACTCTATTTATTNTCAAGTTTTGACACTCAAAATTCCACTCAAATTTTGTGGCAAGCATGCAAGTTTGAGTTAACCAAATTTTGACAC
>NW_019658056.1:0-351 GCF_002806865.2 Cucurbita pepo subsp. pepo
TCTTTGATTATGATCATGATCTTCTTCTACTGGTTCTTCTTGTTGAGCTTGTGATGAGCTCTCTCCATGCTCATAGTGAGGCTGAATCGGGGCTTTAGTTTGTTCTTTTTCAAGATCTATAGGAATCTGCTGATTCACAGTGATCTTTTCTTCCCATGTCCAAGTCTTCTTTTCGTCAAAGATTACATCACGACTTACCACCACCTTCTTTGTCAAAGGATCATAGAGCTTGTACGCCTTAGAAGTCTCACTTACTCCAAAGAACACACACTNAGAACGTGTGCATATGCTATGCACCCAATGATTCTAAAGTGGTCTACTGCAGGTTTTCTTCCGCTCCATGCTTCTTGT
>NW_019658057.1:0-351 GCF_002806865.2 Cucurbita pepo subsp. pepo
TGTTTGGATGAACACCTACCTCTCATAAAGTTTGCTTATAACAACAGTTATCATGCAACGATTCAGATGACTCTTTTTGAGACCCTGTATGGGAGGAGGTGTGGAACACCAGTGTTCTGGGAAGAGGTTGGAACTCAACANCGGCCGAAATTGGTTCAGGTCACCAACGCGGTAGTCCAAAAACTAAAATCAAGGATACTTACTACACAAAGCAGACAAAAGAGTTACGCAAGCATTCAAAGAAAGGATGTCGAGTTTGCGGTAGGCGAACATGTTCTTCTCAAAGTAGTACCCATGAGAGGGGTGTTAAGATTTGGGAAAATGGGTAAGCTTAGCTCCAAGTTCATAGGT
>NW_019658058.1:0-351 GCF_002806865.2 Cucurbita pepo subsp. pepo
TTCCCTCTCCAGATTCACCCACTAATTCTAATCTTATCCCATCTGATACATCAGTTCCACTCCGTCGTTCTACTTGTACCAAACAGCTTTCAGCTTGTTATAATGATTATGAGATGTCTTTTGGAGCCAATCACTTAACCTCTAGCTCAAGTCCCAACACTGGCACTAGGTATCCCCTTCATCATTACCTTTCATTCTCTCGTTTTTCTCCTACTCAACGTACTTTTCTAGATCTTATTATAGCCTAGACAGACCTANTGTAATTATACTTTGTATCACGTTCCTCTACCACTTGGCTATAAAGCTATTAGCTCACTGAAAATTTTTCCCCATGAATATGATCTCCTTATG
>NW_019658059.1:0-351 GCF_002806865.2 Cucurbita pepo subsp. pepo
AGTAATAATAGAAGAATTAGGTTGGAGAGAGTAACCCAAAGCCATAAATTATTTGTTCGCTTCCTGGGAATAGAGTCGTAAAGCAGCGTCTTCATTTCCTCTCTCGGATTTCACTGTCAAAGAAGATTCAACCTCAAACCTAAACCGGAACCAGATTGAACTCGGTAAACTCCTTCCTTCACTACTTCCCTTCCCAGATTGAACTCTGTAAATAGGCTTTGATTCCATTGCCTGGACTATTACTTCTTGAACTCGGTCTCGCTGCTTNACTTCCTTCTCCTTCGATAGTGATAGTAGCTTCAATCAAAGTAATTGGTAATATTGACTTGGTCTTTGCATCGATGTTTGTCA
>NW_019658060.1:0-351 GCF_002806865.2 Cucurbita pepo subsp. pepo
CTTGTTGTTCTAGAATAGCTAAAGCTTGAACCTTCCGTAATATAAATTAAGTTCTTGGCAGGTTAGTAGATTGACCTTGACCTTCTTGCTCTTGACCTTGACCTTCTTGCTTTTGTAATGTAGTAAATGTTGTTCTTGTTGTTCTTGTTCTAGCCGTTAGATTAGCCAGCCTTGACCTTTCCGTAATGTAAAATGTTGTTCTTCCATAATAGCTGGAGCTTTACCCCTTTCTGTAATGGAAATCTTGTTCTTCCGGAATAGCTGTANGGCTGTAGCTTTACCTTTCTGTAATGGAAATGGTGTAGTTCTATAATAGTTGTAGCTTTACCTTTCTGTAATGGAAATGGTGTT
>NW_019658062.1:0-351 GCF_002806865.2 Cucurbita pepo subsp. pepo
TATTACAATTTTCAAAATGTAAATAATATCCTTAAAAAAATTAAAAAATAATTTCAAAATACCTTTAAATTTAAATTTATTTTTTAAAAAAAATAATAAAAATACTCTGAATATACTTTTATTAGCAAAATAACAGGGACAAAATTGGGAATCGGAGAATCCAAAGGAGCTCTCTCATGGGCCTTGTTTATGGGCCNCTCAATGGTTTTGGGCTGGTTTAGAAATGGCCCATGGGTTTGTATACTGCCCAATAAAGTTGTTTTCTTTTTTTTTTTTTTAACAAAAAGAAAACTTTTTATAGGATTTTGTGGGGGGTATTTTAGTCATTTGAAAAATCTAAATTAATATTTG
>NW_019658065.1:0-351 GCF_002806865.2 Cucurbita pepo subsp. pepo
ATGCAATAAACATGCGAATGCAATGATGGGACCTATCATATCAGTTTTTTTTCCCACGAAACTATATTAATGGGCAGCTTAGATGTGTGTCATATACTCTACACACAGCCCATACATGTAAGTACGAGCTCATTAGATAGTTCGTACACCGCTGGACCCCTTTTCTTGTCGTACAAGCCTACTCTGGTAGCTCCTTATGCTGGACACCCATTAGAATTAGTCACCGTAATGGCAGCATTATCTAAAACATAATAATACTTCATCTGTCTAGTNTTATCCCCCAATGCATGAGCATAATGCATGAAGTCTTGATTAGGGTCGAGAAATGCACACATGCAAATATGAGTTCGT
>NW_019658066.1:0-351 GCF_002806865.2 Cucurbita pepo subsp. pepo
TCCATGGGATTTCTTTCTTGAATGATTGTGA
Source organism: Cucurbita pepo subsp. pepo (assembly GCF_002806865.2). Classification (NCBI taxonomy): domain Eukaryota; kingdom Viridiplantae; phylum Streptophyta; class Magnoliopsida; order Cucurbitales; family Cucurbitaceae; genus Cucurbita; species Cucurbita pepo. The sequence continues at coordinate 32 of NW_019658066.1, forward strand.
TGTTTGAGAGAGAGTTTATGAATATTTAGTGCTCTTGGTGGAGTTTGCATGGGTTTTCATAAGTGGAACTTTGTTGAGTGAAGTCGAACATCACATGTTGGACTCGTTCTGGATATAGCCCTATTTAGATTAGTTCACGCTCGCCCANATGAAAAAATTTCTACACAATTATCTTGCAACGCTCGCCCATGTCATGACACATACATGCGCCACGATGGAGAGCCACCCCATGTCTCCCGTTATATACATTCATATTTGTTCTGAAACTCATACGCATCGAAATGGCAATGAGTCACGAGCCAATGTAAAGCGTCTATCTG
>NW_019658067.1:0-351 GCF_002806865.2 Cucurbita pepo subsp. pepo
TCATGTGTGCTCATGCATTTGGAGGGATACCCCTATCCCATTACGAGGGTACGGACGTGTATATCCAATGGTAGGACAACGATCGTTATGCTTTGCATAGCACTGCCATGACGGTTACTAGTTCTAGCGGGTGTCCGGCCTAAGGGGCTCCCACAGTATGCCCACCGAATAAGAAAAGTGGCCCAGCGGTGTGCGACTAGCTGGTGGGCCCATACTCGCACGTATGGGCTGTGTGTAGAGTATATGGTACACGTCCAAAANGCATCATCTCATTGCATCTGATTGTTGCATTTAACCCCAATAGTGGGGAAACTTACTGAGTATTTCTTTAAATACTCAAGCCATGTGCTA
>NW_019658068.1:0-351 GCF_002806865.2 Cucurbita pepo subsp. pepo
AAATTTTTGGATTTTTCAAGAAAAATAATAATAAAATATTTGGAAGGTGGCAAATTACCAAAATACCCCTAGAAAATTGGATTATTACAGAAATGTCACTCTAATTAGAATCAGAGCATCTACCGTGACCATCCGAGCAAAATCTTTTGAACTCAAATCTCAACCGTCGGATCTCCTCCAAAATTTGATATGATCTAGAACGAACACGCACGGATCATCACATCCAACGACTAGTATGTAAAGCCAAGGTCGATAAGGCCATGATCGNAAAATAACGAAGATTTTGAAGCTCTCAATGTCGGTTTAAGCACCTCCTATAAAGTCAGAAGTAGGAGCAACAATACGGAATAA
>NW_019658069.1:0-351 GCF_002806865.2 Cucurbita pepo subsp. pepo
AAGACCTAACGTTTGATGTTGACTCTTTTGAAGAAAAAGCCTCACGATCGAACACCTCGAAATGTTGCAGTAGCTCTAAGAACTCTATCATACGACCTGAGAGTTGAGGGCTACAGGAACTTTCTCATACGACCTGAGAGTTACGTTAGCCGTAATGCATCTCATGGACGATGCAAAACTATGGTAGTTCTCGAAGGTGAATGGTATAAAAAATGGGTCATGAACCATAAACTCATGGGATGATCTTTGATGGAATCGATGCAATCGACACTCCCCTGGATGGGTTGCCAATCAAAGACCNTGAAACGCTGCGGTAGCTATGAGAACTCTAACACACACAGGGAAGGACGT
>NW_019658070.1:0-351 GCF_002806865.2 Cucurbita pepo subsp. pepo
ACGATTCTCGTGTAGCCATGAATTAGAAATTCAAGTTTCCTTGAGAGCCTTCAATGGCGGATTGAATTGGGTACATACGTTTGTACTCGATTTTTTTACCATACTTGCAGATAATCTTATTTAGATGGTTTCTTTAAACAATTTTGGAAGAAAATTGTGGACTATAGCTTTCAGATTTAGAAGAAATCCAAGAAAGGGGATAAGGCAACTCTAATCCTCAACCCAACGATTCTAGCTTTTGTTGAAGCAAGAACCCTTTAATCAAATATATTAACATCTCTTTATATAAAATTCGNCAACATTTATGATAATGCAACATCAGTCTTAGATAAGAGTTTTATTAAGTCACAC
>NW_019658071.1:0-351 GCF_002806865.2 Cucurbita pepo subsp. pepo
TGAGAAGAAGTATTTGAACAGATTGTAGATTTAGAGATTTTAAATTCTCTCAGAACTCCTTTTCCTTTATAGCGATGCTTATAAGAAATTAATTTAGGATCAAATCTTCTTTCCTATCTTAGTAATAATCAGATCCCATGTTCAATTAATTAGATTTTTTTTTAGCATCCAAAGTTATAGGAAATAAAGTTAGAATCAATATAATTTTAGCTGTCAGATCTAGAAATCTGTAAGATAGTAGCCAAATTAAAATTGGCCAATAATATCTGTCTACTGAATGAAAATAAATATAGAATTAGAGTAATANAACAGGGAGGAGGGAAGATTGAGGGAAGATTTGTTAAACAGAAT
>NW_019658072.1:0-351 GCF_002806865.2 Cucurbita pepo subsp. pepo
AGTGTTTTGATTATAAGCACCCTTTTGCTTTTTTATGCACTACGTTTCATCAAAATTCTAACCTAAATAATTATGCCTGATCATTCCCCACAAAAACTTTGAAAAATGTAACATGTTACTCAGTTGTTTTAGCGCTTGATTCAAACGTCCGGGATTAGGGCTTCAAAAGTCCTGGATTAGGGTTTCGAATTTAAGCACTCTATTCATGTTTTATACTCTATGTTTCTACGACATTCTGTTCTAAGTCATCAATATTGATCATTCTTTCCAAAAATTTTGAAAAACGTTCAGTNACAATATTGATCATTCTTTCCAAAAATTTTGAAAAACGTTCAGTGATACTCGGTTTTT
>NW_019658073.1:0-351 GCF_002806865.2 Cucurbita pepo subsp. pepo
ATTGGCTGCATAAATACATTTCTCGATCTGAATATAGTTCAAGGTCATATATTCAAATGTTTGTGTCCTTAAATCTCGAGCTATTGAATATTATTGTTTTGTGCACGAGAAATGAAGCTGAAAATGGAGATGATGAATGGTAAAGTATTGGAAGGATGGGAAGAAGGGAACATAAAATTTGGGCCAACTTATAAATATTATCCAAATTCAGAGGCTTATTATGGAGGTGTTCATGGTGTAANCACTTCATTTTCTTTCTTCATTTCTTATGGCCTACCCTTTTCTAATTCTTGTTTTAAAATTTAGGTGCGATCGAGTTATATGGAACGGGAAGGGGATTAAGCAAGTATC
>NW_019658074.1:0-351 GCF_002806865.2 Cucurbita pepo subsp. pepo
CTGAGAACGGGAGAAATGAAGAGTTGGTGTCTCAGATGGGCAGTTCTCGAGAAGATCCAAATAAAGTCTCATCAGAGAAGGACAAGCTTAGTTTGCCGCTCGAGGACAAGGAGAGGAAACTGAAGAAACCATGACTGAGCTCGAGAAACGAAAACGGCGCAGGTGGAATCATTGAATAGAGAAATTAAGTTTATGGAGGAGTTTTGTTGGGAATAAACTNTTAAGGTGGGTTTTAAAATTCAGGCCAAACATTTATTTGAGGAAGCAATTGTTTTATTTTATGGGTTACAAAAGGTGGGATTCTGATGAGTTAGCTTTAGAAAAATTATAAATACGTTTTGTTTCTCATTG
>NW_019658075.1:0-350 GCF_002806865.2 Cucurbita pepo subsp. pepo
GTTTATAGCACAAGTTCTAGACTATGATAGAAGCTGAGACGGCCCATTATAAGAAACAAGTGGGCCTTGAGATTGAAGTGAAGCCCAATAGAAACTCCAAACATTTGGGCCGGAGAAGGCCCATATTTTCGTTTCAAGTAATGGAGCGTAGCCCATAGTCGTTGGAAGTGATTGATGTGCTTGTCCATCCAAAAACAAATGTTTTTATTTTTAAAAAAATCATTTAAAATATTAAAAATATACCACATGCTTTGCACATAACATGGTATTACAAGTTTATGCATTTATATCAATTACTATAATATCTCAATTAACAAAAACATTATATCTTCAATTAAAATATTTATTCA
>NW_019658077.1:0-350 GCF_002806865.2 Cucurbita pepo subsp. pepo
ACCAGACTATTCTTGTACTTATGTGCAAGGGGTCTTGTTACTTTACTAACATGCTTAACCGTTCTTTGCCTAGTGATTTTATTGTGCTTTTGCAAGAGTTTGAAGATTTATTTTTCGAGGAGATGCCTAGTAGTTTGCCACCACTTAGAGGGATTGAACACAAGATTGACTTCATTCCTGGCGCTCCATTCCAAACCGACCAAGCTTATAGGACTAATCCAAAGGAGGCTGAAGAGATACAAAGGCAAGTAAGTGAACTCCTTGCTAAAGGGTATGTACGTGAAAGTTGGAGTCCTTGTTCTGTTCCAGTTGTTCTTGTACCTAAGAAAGATGGTTCTTGGCGTATGTGT
>NW_019658078.1:0-350 GCF_002806865.2 Cucurbita pepo subsp. pepo
TTCTTATTATCCTTTTAGTTTCTTATATTACTGTATAATATATGCATGGATCCATGAACAAATACATCCTCATTCTCCAATAATCAGAGTCTAGTCTTATCTAAATTGACTAACTTACTAAGTCATGAAAAAGGGTAAGCTTAAAGTTAACTGTCCTTTGAATAATGAAGATAAAGTAAATGGGAAATAAAGGAGCTAATTGTCCTTCCAAACAAGAGAGATTTGAATAGGGTTGTGAAAGGAATTATGGCAGAAATTGGAATGAGATGATAGTAGTGGAATTTGGAGACTGTCTCACATGTACAAATATTGACTTTTCAAAACTTACTTATCTAATCTATGCCATGCAT
>NW_019658079.1:0-350 GCF_002806865.2 Cucurbita pepo subsp. pepo
TTTTTTTTTTTTTTTTTTTTTTTTTTTTGCGTTCTGTCACCAACTTAGGTCCCCCATTGGTGACATAATCATCAACTGCGGCAAAAACGAACAGTGGCAAACTTGAAAATTAAGTGGAAATCGATGTGCATTTATGTTAGAAAGGTACCATGCAAACGGCGTAATATGCTCCGTGGGCCAAGCTGCTGCTGACTGGGATTGGCTAATTGTACGCCGATTAGAAGACTTATTCGTAAGCGTAAGTACCGTTTTACCCTCCGTTTTAGTCGCGTGATTCCCGTAACACTTGAATCTTGCGTATTCTTGACATTTTAACTGCAGGCGCAGGCGTTACGTTGCCCAAAATGCTT
>NW_019658080.1:0-350 GCF_002806865.2 Cucurbita pepo subsp. pepo
TTCATACGAAGATTCGTATCATTCAAGTTGAAATCTAATATTTTCCCTTCTTGGAGAGGTTTTCAAACCGTTATATTACACCTACAGTTATTCATATAAAGCACCGATATCCTCTTGTGAGTTTGGTACAATTTTTGTGTCACTTCATCCAAATCTTTCATTAAAATCACTTAAAAAGCACCTGTAGAGTATGTTTTAGAAAAAAATCACATGATTATTGCTTCTTCTAAAGCTTATAGTTGGAGTGCTTCTCTTAGAAACATTTTACTTGAAGCCATCCCAAAGTTTCTTTTGCTCTACTTAATATCCATCTTTTCTCAGATTAAGAGCTTAAGACTGCCAATGAAGTT
>NW_019658081.1:0-350 GCF_002806865.2 Cucurbita pepo subsp. pepo
AAATATATAAATATAGTATTTTTAAACCATTTATTTTTTTTTTCAAACATTCCAAAAAGAAAATAATTAACTAGAAAAAGCCATTTTTTTTTTATCACAAAATTTAATTAAAAAAATACCCCCTCAAATTATAATTTTTAACCATTGGTATTAATATATATATATATATATATATATAATTCCAAAACCCAAGGTGAATACTTAATAATATATCTATAATTTGACCCTAAACTATATTTTATTTACCTTAAAACTATTAATCATACGGAAATAAAAGTTAAAAAAATTATATATTCTTATGAAAGAAATAGGAGAGAGAAGTTTTTTTAAAACGACGTCACTTAGAGGAT
>NW_019658082.1:0-350 GCF_002806865.2 Cucurbita pepo subsp. pepo
GAAAAGAGGTCAAGCCGATAGGACCTACTCGAACAATCGCCCTAGCCCTACTTGATCAAGCTGATTAGCAAGTGGACCAACTCGTTCACGTTCATTTGATTGACTGTGAATCTTAGACTGTTTCCCTTCCCCTTAAGCTTCTTTAGTCAATTCTAATTGTTCACTCTTAGTTGACCATTCCGCTGGGGCTGTAACTCAAAGAGGAAGCCCTGCGCTCCCTCTCCCTCCAGTGTATAATTTCTGGATCTACGAAATGAGTGAAAAAGGGGTTCTTTCCCGAGATGAGTTCTTGCCATTTCATTTTTACAAAAGAAAGGAACAGACTTTAAAGGAAATGTATATTGATAGGT
>NW_019658083.1:0-350 GCF_002806865.2 Cucurbita pepo subsp. pepo
TTTTTTTATAGAAAACATGTGAGTGAATACAACGATCAGTGTTAAAAGCAATTTGAGACAATTAGGTATCGAAAACAATATCAAGTTCTCAAATAACACGGGAGTTCGAATCTAATAATATTATTATATAAGGTAATATTTATGTATATACCCTATAAGTTTAATTAAAAAACTATACTATAAAATTTAGCATAAAGTATTTTGTGTGGACCCTCTAAATTTCATCATATTCATAAAACTATAATTGACATCTTTATGATTCAATTCAAGTGACATCCAGTTAGACATTACAACTTACAGATTTATAATGGCAAAACAGTCAGATGGAAAATTATAAAAATCTTGAAAGT
>NW_019658084.1:0-350 GCF_002806865.2 Cucurbita pepo subsp. pepo
TTAAAAAACGTGACTGGCGTTAAGTTAGCTCGTGGATTGGCGCTACACTTGGAAGTACCCTTGTCACAACGACTTCATCGCTCGCTCTAACTTTAACCTGAATTCCTTCTCGACCTCCATATTGCATCGTTCTCTACCAGTGGATATTTGTAATACCTGTGGTTACCCGAGTAGTCTTAATACATCACCTATTTATGATTTACTTTATTCTAACAGGACTCGGGTTTTGAATTCTATAGGTAAATTGTTGTTTGGACGGGAAGTTAACGACTTCGTTGGCTCTAACGAATTAGGGTTTCGTTGGGAATCACATGTCTAAGTGGTGAAGGGTGGTTTTATTAACTTTAAAA
>NW_019658085.1:0-350 GCF_002806865.2 Cucurbita pepo subsp. pepo
TTGCAGAATGATCTTGCTTCTTATGGTAGCCGCTTGGTTCCTTCTTCGGCAAGCTCTCAGCGGCCGCCGGTATGGACCGATTATTTCCATGGACAAGCCTCTGCTTCTCGAGAACCCGAAATTACGCTTAACGATTGTTTGACGATGCCACCGCCGCGGCAGCCGTCGTCTCTTAGAAGCTACCCCAGCCCCACCGTCGACATGGCTCACTTATTACCGCTTCATCCGTTGTTGGCCCAACCGCCGCCGCCGCGTCGGACTACCACCGCCAACGGTGTTAACGAGGCTGCAGCAGGGCAGAGGTGGCAGGGGAACCAAAATCAAAGGAATAATGGTGGCGCAAGGACGAC
>NW_019658086.1:0-350 GCF_002806865.2 Cucurbita pepo subsp. pepo
AAGAACAATATCTGTTAGCAGTAGATTTGGACTCTCTCACCAAAAAAAAATAAAAAAAAAATCTTAATCTACTTCATATAAGAACATGGATTTAATTTGAAACTTCTTTTTGAAGTACAAAAAAATAAAATAATAATAATAATAATAATAATAAAAGGCTAAGGCTTTATTTTATTTCAACATAATTTTTGCATGGTTTGCATGAGCCAATGACAACCAAAAGAGAGTACACAAAAAGCAATACTGCGCACTTGCAAGTGCATGTCCACGTGCCATTTAGTGGTTGGTCACCTGTGTTTCACCAAGTTGCAAATTCAAAAAAAAAAAAAAAAAAAAAAAAAAAAAAAAAA
>NW_019658087.1:0-350 GCF_002806865.2 Cucurbita pepo subsp. pepo
TTTAAATTACGTCTCTAGTAATTGATCCCTTTGTAGACTAGATACTCCTGTTGAGAGTCTAAAGAATATGTCTTCTTGACGGGGAAAAAAGGGTTTTAATTTTCTAATGTGAGCTTTTTTTTGTCAGAATGAAAGGGCCACTTTGGAGCAAAAGAAGGCAGAAGATGAAGTCTTGCTTCTAGCAGGGGAACAACAAGTGTGCATCATATTTATTATTTCTTATGGTCTTTCTTTGCCTCCATCATGGCTATGGTTGTGCATATTCATCTATTTTGTTTTGATTCTTTTTCCCAAGTAAATGTCATTCAAGTTCGTTGTATTTTTTTCAATCATTATTGCCTGTTAGTTCT
>NW_019658088.1:0-350 GCF_002806865.2 Cucurbita pepo subsp. pepo
AAAGGGACCTCAGTTTAATCAATCTAGTGGGACTCATCATGCATTTACGCCCAACCTAGAGATCCAAAATGCAATAATAACATTATACAGTGCAAATATTTGACCATGGAATCCACACGGTCTAACTAGTGCACAAATGCTATTCCAACACCTTAATAATCATAAGTCCTACTCCCTTAATAGCGCTCGGTCTCCCTAATCCCACATATGGCACAAGATAGTGAGGGAAGAATACAGAGTTCATGTCACACATTTAAAATTACTGAAAATAAGTAGAGTTAAATTAAACCCAACCCCATAAAAATGTTCAGAACCCCAACCCACAATCGAAAAAATATAGTTAAGAAATA
>NW_019658089.1:0-350 GCF_002806865.2 Cucurbita pepo subsp. pepo
AAGTACTAGAAGTAAGGGTGTCTTGTCTTGTCCTGTCTTGTAACTATTCCAATGCAAGCTTTAGCTTTTTGACTAAGAAATAAATGACAAGAATTTATCGTCACATTCAGCATGATTGATGAGACTGAAATTCTGACAAATCTGACAGTGTAGATTAATATTTTGTGCAAACCTCATATTGCTGTCGTGATTGTGTTAATTTCTAATTTGGTTTGGAGTTAGTCATGGTTGGTTATCTTCTCTATTAGGTAGGATTATAAGTGACATATAGGTTAAGCAGAAGGTGAGAAGGATGATCCTTGTCCTTCCTTTACTCTTCCTTTGTTGTTCTTGGTTTAACTTCAATCATC
>NW_019658090.1:0-350 GCF_002806865.2 Cucurbita pepo subsp. pepo
GAAGTTCAAGATATTTACAAAAATGCTATTGCCTTATCTAGAAAGTTTAAGAATGAACCATTTAGAGTCGATCTAACTTTTAGGGAGATCTTCCCGTCCACGTCACCCCAAATTTGAACCACAACAAATAGACACGTGGAACCTAAGATCCAACGGTTGGAATTAAGAATGATGTAGATAAAGGGCTTTTCAGTATCTTTGATTCAAAACCTAACTCGATTCTAGAGATTTCCATGAAAACCAACGCTTGGGCTATAAATAAGGAAGCGTGGAGGAACATCTTGGAGAAGAATAGAAGCTTGAGAGTGTCTAAATCAACATAATTGAGCTTCTTACTTTATGGGTATTTA
>NW_019658091.1:0-350 GCF_002806865.2 Cucurbita pepo subsp. pepo
ATTTTGGTTATTTTACACTTATCCTTTGTTCAACCCTTTAAAATTGTCAAATGAACTCCACATTTCATGACATGATTAGGTCATGCCAAGTTTTGTATAAAAATACCATGGATATTAGAGTCCTCCAAGGGTTATTTTAAAGTAATTATTCCATACCCCTTTCTATTTCTTACTTAAATTAGACTTCATATAGATTTTTGAGTGATTCCTACATGTAAAACTGGAGAAAAGTCGAAATTGATTTGAAAAAAATTCATATCATGAGGGTGAATCTCCCCCTTTGCTCAATCTCAATTCATAGTTTTATAATTGTATGTCATATTTTGGATACCTCATATTGCAATTCACAT
>NW_019658092.1:0-350 GCF_002806865.2 Cucurbita pepo subsp. pepo
TCAAAGATCGGAGTTCAAATAATAAGGTACAGCTTTTAGGAAGAGATTGTTAAATAAAAGTCATTTCTTATTTAGTTACGTCTGAATTCACGCGAATGGAGAAGCGTGATTATAGGAGCCATTCTTTTGGCAATTTGGGCGAAGTCTTCGTCCACTACTCCTATTTTTGTATAATTGTTTTTTCTATTTTTGTAATTAGATTTGTTATTTAAACCGTTCAACTGAAGTAAAATAAATCATCGAGTCTTCAGCATTATTATCAGTGAATCTCTCACTCTATTGGTATCAGAGATATCTTCTTACGGGATTTGTGAGATCAAAATGGGAGGAGAATCCAATTTTTCAGCTGT
>NW_019658094.1:0-350 GCF_002806865.2 Cucurbita pepo subsp. pepo
ACCTAGAAGCCTTAAAAACCTAGTAAATCTCCACGACACTTAAGAAAAATTTATGATAACTTATGAGGCCGCTAGCAGTGTGAACAGATCTATTTGAGGAGTCACTATTGTGTATAATGAAACTCACCTTGGAACAAGGACTACATTAATAGTTGACTTGAAGAGTCACTATTGTGTGTGAATTAAACACATCTTGAGAAGGGACGAGAGACTAGTAGATGACATAAGTAATTGCTATTGTGTGTAAAACGACACTCACCTTAAGAGAAGACGAGGAACTACATAAGTAGGCAACGCAAGGAGCTACTGCCGTGTGTAGAATATAACCCACTTTAAGACACCTTAAAAAG
>NW_019658096.1:0-350 GCF_002806865.2 Cucurbita pepo subsp. pepo
AACCTGAAAGTCTTTCAAGTCAAGACTACTTATTCCTTCTTTCACTCTTACGGACCAAGAATTCTCAAATTCTATCCTCATATAACTGTCAAAGTTCGTTAGAGGTTTTTCCCTAACAAAAGCTCCTGAAATCAATTTCATTCTATCTTTCCCCTATTTTTGGGGATAAAATGTTATCTTCTGTCTATTTTTTGGGGTAAAATGGAATGGATGCTTTACCNTAACCTATTTTGAGGGATAAAAGAGTCTATTTGACCTATTTTGAGCGAGAGAAGTGTATCTTTACCCTCTTTTTCGGGATCAAATCGATGCTTTACCCTATTTTTGGGGATAAAAAGCTATCCCCCCCC
>NW_019658097.1:0-350 GCF_002806865.2 Cucurbita pepo subsp. pepo
TTGCTATGTTTGACATCAGAACCACGGGTGCCTTCACCAATGTCTCTATTCAACTCACTTCCATGACACTGAAAGATTTAGATATCTTTAAAAGCAAAAAGAATTTAACTCACTGAAAAGCTTCAGATGATACAGTAACACAATGTAAAACTATTGTAACTTTACACTTAGGCTTGACAAACTTTAAAGTAGGAAAAGGTAGCATTGATTATAATCAAACACAAGCCACATTCGGTACTTTNCGATGATGTTTCTCATCAAATCTATAGATACATCAACACCAATGTACCTTATGATGCTTCCCTCAAGTAGTACTAACCTCAAAGATGGAGCCTGAATTTCCAATGGAT
>NW_019658098.1:0-350 GCF_002806865.2 Cucurbita pepo subsp. pepo
CCTTGTGAGAGTTAAATAGAATAAACTACCAACAAGTTGACAAAAGAATGTAGCATCTACTAATGACTTTCCTTCCTTTCTAGCTAATTTGAGATTTGGTTCCATAGTAGTTTTTTCTCTTGAATTCTCTATCTGAAACTGATGCAATAAACTTGATATATATATTTTTTTAGAGAGAAAATAACCATCATCACATTTCTTAATTTCTAAACCCAGAAAACAATCAGCTTCACTTAATCTTTTCATTTCAAAACGAACATCCAAGACATCTTGGAGACTACTGATTTCAACAATATCATCANTCCAAGACATCTTGGAGACTACTGATTTCAACAATATCATCACTAGTA
>NW_019658099.1:0-350 GCF_002806865.2 Cucurbita pepo subsp. pepo
ATAAAATGACCAAAATGCCCCTATGACTAGTTATTTAAATTGAAGGTCTAAAGGTGTTCAATGGTTCAAGTTGATTAGAGCAAGCTTGGAACCTAAAGCAAGTTAGGACAAAAGAAACACCTAAAGTAAACAACTCAAGATACAAAAGTCAAGACCGTTCTAGAATCCTCTAAGGAATTCATTCTGAATGTATGACCTAATAGAACAACCCATGTTTGTTATTACAATGTATTCATATGTTTACGAATGCATATTATAATTTATGCCTCAAGAAATTATGAACCTTAGAAACTTACAAGAATGAGANAATAGAACAACCCATGTTTGTTATTACAATGTATTCATATGTT
>NW_019658100.1:0-350 GCF_002806865.2 Cucurbita pepo subsp. pepo
CGACTGAACCTTATACGATAGATATTACCTGACCTGAACCGAAACCGATATTCTCTGAGCTACTGAACCAGAACAGGAAGAAGAAGAAGAGAAAGAATTGATTGTAAAGAAAGAAAGAGTCAAGCCTTCCCTGTCGAAAGAAAGAGACTAACTCCTGCCCCCTACCTAGTACGATATTGATTCCCTGACCTGTAAGACTCAACTAAAGATGAATGNGGGCTGGATGAGAGAGAAAGTGTTTTGCTTCATTGAAAGACTCAACGGCAAGATGCATGAGAGTTTACGAGACAGGCAGGGTTGGAAGGAACAGAGCAGGCTTGGTTGGAAGGAACAGGCAGGCAGTAAGACTC
>NW_019658101.1:0-350 GCF_002806865.2 Cucurbita pepo subsp. pepo
TTGCATTGGGTTCTATCTCTATCATCCTTGTATATATCAAAATAATGAGACCAGCCAGACCACTGGAAGGTGTGGAAGGTGCAGTAAAACTGTGTTGAGCCCCAAAAGTTTGGTCGAAAACTAAAAGCGTAACCGCTCAAAGGTGGGAGATGATGGACTCCCAAGTCATCATCACCAGATTTGCAGTGAATAGTGAGCTGATCATGACTTCTTAGAACATTTGTTATGTTTACTTTGTAGTAGCTGATTTTTCAGCTCTTGATCTATATCCAACTCATTGATCTTTCCTCTTATCGGACACTCGTTNTTTTTCCTCTATGGGTTTTTGTAGAGTATACTTTCTTCTTGAA
>NW_019658102.1:0-350 GCF_002806865.2 Cucurbita pepo subsp. pepo
TGTTTGTTTTAAACTTAATTCTTGTCTATTCTTGCCTATCACACGATTCCTGCACCTCCATTGTGTTTGTTTTAAACTTAATTCTTGTCTATTCTTGCCTATCAGACGATTTCTTTCTTGGGGTAAGTACTTAAGACTCTTTATCATGATATATCTTTAGAACTTTGATCCTTGGATTATGACTCAACCATAATTCGGGTCTAAGGGTTTTGGTACTATTGTTCTGGGTTCTTATCTTCAGAATTTGGATCTTGATACTTTTTCTAGTTCTTGATTGTGTTCTTGTATCTTCAGANACTTTTTCTAGTTCTTGATTGTGTTCTTGTATCTTCAGAATTTCGATCTTGATC
>NW_019658103.1:0-350 GCF_002806865.2 Cucurbita pepo subsp. pepo
TTTATTCATTAATTAGACTGATTGAACTCATTCACCTATTTATTCGTTAGACGGATTGAACTGTAGACAAGTCAAGACTCAACCGACAAAGAGCTACTTCACGAACCAACCTATCTATCCTTTCTTTACAGGCAGAGGAAAGAAAAGAGAAGAGACAAGACAAGAAGAAACGAAACAAGAATGAGAGTTTACGAACTGNGGAAAGATTGATGAGAGTTTACAGTCTTTGAATAACTCACAAGATTCGAGAAACACCGAGTTGTAAGTCTTTCTTTGAAGGGAGACTCGTTATTATTAATTGACCAGAATAGGAAGGAAAGACGAAAGATTCATTCGAGTTCACTGTCAGT
>NW_019658104.1:0-350 GCF_002806865.2 Cucurbita pepo subsp. pepo
TAACAAATGGTGGAGTTTTCAATTACATTTATAAAAGTTTTTGGTTACTTTTAAATCGAAAGAAATTATAATGATTTCATTTACATTTATGAAAACTAGTTGTTACTTTTAAATGAAAAAAAGTAACAAACACTCTTTTCTTGAGGGTCATAAAATAGACCACCTTTCGTCTCTTTAGGGTATCCTATGAATAGTCATAATTTTGAACGACATTCTAATTTCTTGGGGTTTTGCACCAACACATGTGCTGGGCATCCCAAAACGTATACAGCAGTCTCCACTACATATTCTCAAAACGAATCNTCTCAAAACGAATCAGGTAGTTGAGCGAAACTTATCATAGACTGAAC
>NW_019658106.1:0-350 GCF_002806865.2 Cucurbita pepo subsp. pepo
ATCTTTCTCCTGATTGAACAAGGTAAGTAAAAGAAAAAGAGAAAGACTCAACCTTCAACTTCAGCTACTGAACCAGGTATAGCTTAAAATAAAAAAGAAGAATCAGACACCTGACGAGAAAGAAGAAAGGAATCCTTCCTGTCGAGCTACTTACTCTGACTCCTATTACTGGATCCTTCACTCCTCTCCGGTCGAGCGGTTGACCTCCTTGCTTGCTTGAACTNCAACTCCTAAACCTCTTTCCTTATTCTTTAACTGGGTAAAGCATATTCTATTCTATTCTATTCTATTGTCGGAACTCCTCTCGTTACCGGTCTAATGGCGGCTGGCTTGGCTCCTCTCCCTATCGT
>NW_019658107.1:0-350 GCF_002806865.2 Cucurbita pepo subsp. pepo
GTTTATTTTCTTTAAATTCCTATTTAAATGGAAATATCTAAATTAAGAGACTTTATTGAGGAAAATAAAGAAATCCCACCAAATTTGGAGTTGAAAGTATTTTATTTAATAACTTAAGAGTTACCGCCATTAAAATTTTGGAATAGGGGAAAAAATAACAATCGCTTGACTAGNCTGCAAAATGGCAACTTGGTATTTTTTTTTTATTTTTTTTTTAAAAGAAGTATATGCAATTTATGGCTGTAATTAGGGATGTGGAGCGGCAATTTGTCTTGCAAGTTGTGAAAAACATTTAATTTGGATATTCGCATTTTCTTTTTGTTTAAACCTCAAACTAATCAAATTGAGGC
>NW_019658108.1:0-350 GCF_002806865.2 Cucurbita pepo subsp. pepo
GTAGATGATATCAACTATGGAAAACAAGAATTTTTGCCTAAAATTGAAAGGCCTAGAAGTCTGTTAGAGAAAAAAGTCTTCTTTTTCAATCCCGAGTCACATTCCGAAGCATCCATAAAAGAAGAAATCAAATGCATCTTACTATACAGGATAGTTCGGGGTAGGGTAGGGAAGAAGCAAACCGGGTACAAAAGAAAGTTTAAGAAATGGGGTATTTTGCCCAATAAAAAAATTGTGACCTGAAAATCAAAACCATAGAATTGGTAATTGTTTCTTGTTGATAAGAAAAACTTGNAAAAAAAAAAAAAGTTACTTGATTTTATTTTATAATTTGTTTGGTGGATTTTATG
>NW_019658109.1:0-350 GCF_002806865.2 Cucurbita pepo subsp. pepo
TTACAGATCCGGATAGGGAAGTGTGACAGGTGCCCAGACCTCCTGGGTCGTAGAAACCTGTCCTTGAGCGGGGGACGTGGAGCCACTTAGGATGACTCGGTAGCTGACCGGCACATAGGGGGTCGCACCCCGTTTTGTGGATGTATGGTCCCGTGTGAGGGTTGTCAGTTAACCTCCACGGATGATGTTCAGAGAGAGAGTCACNTTCCCCTCAGATTTGCTTATGAGGTCGCGCCTCACCTTAGGATACTGATCATTTCACTACATAAGATGGTCAAGCCTTTTATGATACAGAAAAGAGAGTCGCAACTTAGATCACTCTCCTTAGAAACCTGAGAAAGACCGTGGTT
>NW_019658110.1:0-350 GCF_002806865.2 Cucurbita pepo subsp. pepo
ACTGGCAGCTCCAAAGGGTATGATCGAAGTCTTTTGACACTCCTATACAAAGGGAACCCCACTGCAACCCCCCAAAAGAAGGAAGAATGCCTCTGCACACAGCCTATAGTATTAACTCTCTCATGTAAGACCTTTCTGGAAAAGAACTTAACCTTCTCAGTAATCTTAATCTTCCAAAATGAGGAAAAANGAGCTGGAAAAGAGAGCTAGACGAAAAGTCTTGGGAAGGACAAGGAGTCCATAAATGAAAATCCCTCCTACCCCAACTGATATGAGAATTTCTTAAAAGAAAAGTCAAGACACCTCTAATGCCTCCCTACTAGTAAGAGAACAAAGAAACTCCAAATTGA
>NW_019658111.1:0-350 GCF_002806865.2 Cucurbita pepo subsp. pepo
CCCTGTGCCAAAAAGGATGGGCGAGTTTGGTTTGAGTGTTCTAAGGGGCCGAAGTGCAAAGCCCCAAAGCCTATCCGTGGTTAGGAAGGCAGGCGAACCACGCATACTAAAAAAAAAAAAGATCTCCTTTTCTATCACACGTAGAATTGTCATTCTTTTGACTTTTGAAACCCCTTACCTTATCAGTCATCAAGCAGGTTTTTGGTATCATATATCGAGATAATTATTATGAAAAATCTATTCCACTAATGTGACTTAGATACCCTTTCTTTGTGGTATCAGCCATGCTATTTGAATAGCCTGNAATTATGCTCCAATGAAAGAGATGAGACCCTTTCCTGAACCAGAAC
>NW_019658112.1:0-350 GCF_002806865.2 Cucurbita pepo subsp. pepo
CCGAATTATATAGAGATGACCAAGATTTCAGAACTATTTATACATCTTGTCTTGCAAAAAAACTGTGGATTTAAACGCAAAGAATCTAAATCTAGATCACAATCCAACGAATTGTATACTTCTTTGAATGTACCTAACAAACCTTGGACTAATATATCTATGAAATTTGTTCTTGGTTTCATGCTGCTGATTTATTCTTTAAGTAGTTTATGGATTTAATACACTTGATGAAACAAAATTTATCTAATATTTTTATGAGAAGCAGGCAGATTTGATCAAAACATTGCAAAAGGAGGNTTTTTTCTGATACGTCAAGGAGGTGATGATTCGAATCCTTTCGAAGAGGGGGA
>NW_019658113.1:0-350 GCF_002806865.2 Cucurbita pepo subsp. pepo
TGGTTTCTTTTCACCATGTTGTTAACCTAAAATGTCAGACACGACCACCAGCTCTTTGAAGACTTTATCAGCTTCCTTTACAAAATATCACCTAAAATGTCACCGTATTTAGTGTTTGATGCTTTTTGACATAACCCTAGGGTTCTATTTATAGTGAACTTGTGATAATTTTTGTCAAATTATATATTTGAATATCTAATACATTAAGATATAATATCTTATTTAAATGATATTAAAATGGCATAGAATATCACAATATATGTTTAATTAATATGAATCTCATTCAAATTTCTANGCATAGAATATCACAATATATGTTTAATTAATATGAATCTCATTCAAATTTCTAA
>NW_019658114.1:0-350 GCF_002806865.2 Cucurbita pepo subsp. pepo
CAATTTACTAGGGAGAGGTTTCAACACCCTTATAAAAAAAATGTTTCGTTACTCCTTTAGACAGACGTGGAATCTCATAGTTATATTTTAAAAAAAACCATATTATATTTGTAAAAATTATTTGTGCTAAAAATAATCTCTAGATTATCATTTATTACCCACTTGNTTCAGAAACCGAGTGTATAAAGCAATAAAAAAGTTCTTTAAATCGAAACCTTAATTCGGAAACCCCAAACCGGGACGTTTGATACAGATGCTAAAAAAACCGAATAACTATTCATGTTTTTTGAAACATTTGTTGGGAATGACTAGAAATGATGATTTAGAATAGAATGTCAAAGAAGCGAAGT
>NW_019658115.1:0-350 GCF_002806865.2 Cucurbita pepo subsp. pepo
GGAATATTGGCTAAAGATTTTATATTGATGACTTCAGGTATCTACAACAAAGAGAGAATGAATAGAAGTACATTTTGAGGGCACTGCAATGGGTATATATATGATTTCAATTTACTAATTATAGTTGATTTAAACCTACGAGATATGATCTAACAAATATAACTCTATCAAATCTTTACCAAATATCTACCATATAAATATCTATCAGATATTTACGAAATATCTTCCAAATATATCTCTACCAGATCTAGGCATCATGCTGCATATCCCAACAATCTCCCACTTGGAGATTNAATTAGAGATTGGTCTAGTCAACCCCAACAATCTCCCACTTGGAGACTAATCCAGTC
>NW_019658116.1:0-350 GCF_002806865.2 Cucurbita pepo subsp. pepo
GATCGGATCTACGAATCGAAAGATATGAAAATTGGAAAAAAACAGACTGGGTTTCGGTTTTTAGAGGTCAGAGAAGAAAGAAGAAAGAGAAAGAAAAAAAAAATGGCCGGCGAGCGGCAGAGGGCGGCGACAGGCGCCGGACACGCGTCGACCATCGGCTGGAGAAACGCAACTCCAGCGATGCATCGACACGTGTCGCCTGCAAGCCGGGCCGAACCGCAACGCGAGCTGAACNGCGACTACGTGGAAGCGAGCGCACGTGCAGCCTGCGATTGGCGCCTTCCCGCGCGCGTCGCTACACTCTCCCAACGCGCTGCTCGCGCGTTAGCGCGCGTGGAACGGCCAATTTG
>NW_019658117.1:0-349 GCF_002806865.2 Cucurbita pepo subsp. pepo
ATCCCAGTGTACTCGAAAACAGATTTGGAACACCAGGAACATCTTTGTAAAGTCCTAGCAACCCTAAGAAAGAACAAGTTATATGCCAAGTTCTCAAAGTGTGAATTTTGGTTATGATAAGTCTCTTTCCCAGGATACGTGGCGACAAAGGATGGAGTGTCCGTAGACCCTACTAAGATCAAAGCGGTCACGAAGTAGGAACGCCCAACTTTGGTAACACAAGTACAGAGTTTCTTAGGACTAGCGAGATACTATCGAAGGTTCGTGTAGGACTTCGCTAGAATAGTATCGCCTTTGACACAGCTAATGAGAAAATGGGTACCATTTATATGAAATGATGCTTGTGAGG
>NW_019658118.1:0-349 GCF_002806865.2 Cucurbita pepo subsp. pepo
TTTAGATGCTAAATCATATGGTATCTGGGGGTTCTGAGTTCTTAATCAATGATTTTCTTTACATTTTCGTAGTTTTAAAGTGTGTATTATATCAAAACATTGAGTAAGAACCCATCGAGCTTCAGAATTTTCTTGGTTTTTACTCCATGAATGAAACTCTTGATCTTTTGTAATATCCCATTAGCACTTTCATTTCTAATTTGCAGGACTACGTGCCCACCGTTTTTGACAATTTCAGTGCCAATGTGGTGGTTGATGGAAACACTGTCAACTTAGGATTATGGGATACTGCTGGTAACAACATGATGAGAGTTCTAGTTTCTCCACCCACCCAATAACCAAGTTCATC
>NW_019658119.1:0-349 GCF_002806865.2 Cucurbita pepo subsp. pepo
GAGAGAGGGCGAAGTCAGGCTGAGGGAGGAGAAGAAAGGGTTTCAGGGCCGAAAGAAAGAAAAAGTACCTAATAGAGAATAGAGACAATAGATCACGTAGTCCCCGGAGTCAAATATCGAACCTTAATATACCTCGGATTCATCTTTTGCCCAGACTAAATCATCCCAGACAGAAAGAAATCCGCCAGCCGTCGTTCCAACTTAGAGGGAAAAGCACCGTACTATTGCATCATATTAATTTACACATTGATTTTTCGTTGGAGATCTCCTAGGCCCACTCCCCCCGGAAAATCGCCTGTTTAGCAATTGAGCTACGAGGGCTGCCTGCCTCTCACCACCCGTAGTATGT
>NW_019658120.1:0-349 GCF_002806865.2 Cucurbita pepo subsp. pepo
AATTAATTAATTAATTAATTAAGGTTATGAGGTTAAGGTGTACGGACATGTGTAGGATGGAAAAGTTGGAGATGAGGAGCAAGGAAGGGGTGGCCAAGGTGGCAGGAACGTTGGTGGGGATTGGTGGGGCCATGTTTCTTACTTTCTACAAAGGCATCCAGATCAGCATTTGGTCAACCCACGTGGACCTTCTCCGTGGAGGACACTTGGCACATCTTCCTCAAAATCCTCACCACTCCCACAATTTTGTGCTTGGAAGTCTGCTGGCTCTCGCCAGCTGCCTCTCTTACTCTTTCTGGCTCATCCTTCAGGTTACCATTGTTGATGCTTCTTTATTCTATAGTGTTGT
>NW_019658122.1:0-349 GCF_002806865.2 Cucurbita pepo subsp. pepo
TGGTGAAAATGAAAATCTGACACAGTTTGTTAACTCGTTAATCAAGGACGGAAGCTTAGATGACGATGCGACCTCAAGGATATGTAGGTCCCCATTGCGTTCCGAAGTAAATAAGCAATCATTTGAGAGTGAATTTGATGTCTTGATGAAGTTGGTGTCCGATGATAAAAAATGGGAGGAGATGACATCAAACAACCACTTTAACCGCCGCAACAACAAAACAAGGATTGTGAGGACTCATCAACTTCAAAGTGGACGTTTCCAACTTCAAGGTGGATATTGTTGTGGAGACACTAATACCAATAATACATACGGACTGATCTATGTTGCTGTAGCATTGCTAGGCATC
>NW_019658123.1:0-349 GCF_002806865.2 Cucurbita pepo subsp. pepo
CTTAGAAGCAAGTTCATGAAGAATGTGTTTTATGGATTAGGTGAAAGTTTGTCTTGAAAACAATGTCTTGAAGTTTGTACTGTACTGGGATTGGAGGAAGGCAAGGAATGTGTCATTGTTGGAACCTGAAACTTAAACCTACCATTCTGGATGAGTATCCAAAGGAGGTAATACTTCAAACAAATATGTCAACCACCATTTACATGACTCTTTATTTGTTCATTTGTTTTTATTTTGGTGTTATGGGATTGTACCGAGATAAACTTTACCCAATATTTATTCTTTTTAACCGCTCTCCCTTCTCATTGCTTGTGATGTCCCACATTGGTTGGGGAGGAGAACAAATCAC
>NW_019658124.1:0-349 GCF_002806865.2 Cucurbita pepo subsp. pepo
AAAAAAAAAAAAAAAAAAAAAAAAAAGCCACATGATCACCCCTCCCAAAAAATACTACATAACCAACCCTTCTGTCAAAAGATATGACATATAACTAACCATCTGTCCTAAAAAAAATGACACATAACTAACTGTTTGTCCTAAAAAAATGGCACATAACAAAAAAATGACATAATCAACCATATGTCCTAAAAAAAATGACACATAACTAACTGTCTGTCCTAAAAAATGGCACATAACAAAAAAAAATGACATAATCAACCATATGTCCTAAAAAATGGCACATAACAAATTACCTGTTCTAAAAAATGGCACATAACAAAAAGAATGACACATAATCAACTATCTG
>NW_019658125.1:0-349 GCF_002806865.2 Cucurbita pepo subsp. pepo
AATAAATCCCATGTGCCCTGGCTTATAAACCTCTTGGCCTCAACGATATTATTACCTTGGAAGAAGTTTCGATCTTCGATAGCAAGAATTGAAAAACTCCTTATCGGTGGGGTTGGAAGATTACCTCTTTCTTGTAACAATACATGTTGTCATGATGAGTATATAACCAATATATACTTCGGATATTTTCATAATCATACATGTCCAATATTATCAATAATACATCTAAAGGTTGATCAAATACCACCATCTTACCCACCTTTAGCTTCTCGCTTGTCAATAATATAACCTTCGAAGAAATCGATACCAATAACTCATATGTTAAAGGTTCTACCTCAATATAGGCTTG
>NW_019658126.1:0-349 GCF_002806865.2 Cucurbita pepo subsp. pepo
GGCCTACCCCAATAAGCCGAGGCCCAACGATAGTCTTGGCCCAGTAGCCTCCGCAGCCCGCGACCCGGACCACGACCCGAACTGGACTGCGACCCGTGCTTTGACCCGACGCTACCGCACGACGTGGCTTGCTCTACTGCTGCCACATGTCACAAAGCGGCGCAGGCAGTTCCTCAGCTCGGCTCGGTGCGGCGCAAACGGCTCGGGCTCCCTCTAGTGACGCTCTAACGGCTCCCAACGGCTGTTCGGCTCGGCTCACCTATTTTCAGCCCGGTTTCCACTGTTTCGACCCTCTCAGATCTGTTTTTGGCCCCGATTAAGGTATCCGAGACCGTTTTAGAGCCGTATT
>NW_019658127.1:0-349 GCF_002806865.2 Cucurbita pepo subsp. pepo
ATTTGTGTTGAATAAGACATTTGGGTTGAGATAATGATGCCCAAAATGTTTTACGCTCAAACGTAACGATTTTAAAATGGTCAAAATTACTTGTCGTGTTGGGCATCTAGCCTATAACGTAATGATTTGTTGGCCATTTAAGTCATTAAATCTAAAGCGACTCTTATTATTATTACTTCAATCGTCAACATCGATCTCTAAAACCGTTTTTATCAAGTTTAAAATTATTTTGAAACGTCTTTTATAAAAATTACATTTAAATATGCAAAATTAAATCTTGAATTGTTTTTGAAAATGGAAAAAAAAAATGGATTTTAACTTTTAACAAACACTCCCAGTAACTTTTAAC
>NW_019658128.1:0-349 GCF_002806865.2 Cucurbita pepo subsp. pepo
AAGCAATAGAGTTGAGAAGTGGAAAAAAAATACCCAGCGGGAGAGAAAAAATGCAGAACAAGGTGACAGCCATTCCCAAGAAACTGCTGATACACAGCAGCGAAATGAGGAAGCTGCTGTACACAAAGAACACAACAAGGATTATGTAGAAATTAAGGAGCAGCCTAAAATGCAAAACAACAGCCAGCAGTGGACAAGAGAGCAGAACATACACACCATCACCTCCTTTTCCACAAAGAATAAAGAGAAAGAAAGATGAAGCCCATTTTGAAAAGTTTATGGATATTCTGAAGGAAATTCATATAAATATACCACTGGTGGAAGCTTTGAAGCAAATGTCAAATTATGT
>NW_019658129.1:0-349 GCF_002806865.2 Cucurbita pepo subsp. pepo
ACTATCTTCATTGCTACGAGGTCTTTTGGAGAAGCACAAAGAAAAGCCATGAGACCTTACGTTAAAAGGTGGACAATATCATACTGGAGAGCGTGATTCTTAACTTAGTCTCCATAAAAAAAACGAAAAAATATTATTATTTGATATATACTGATTTATCCACGTCAGCCAGAAATAGAAAAGTGGTGGACCCCAGCCACGTCAGCCAAGTTTCCAAAAATAACCGGTGGTTGTTTGGGAATAAAATCCCAATAATTGAAATGAAGGGAGCAATTTAACTATATTTTTAAATTTAATATATATATATATTTTTGTAATATAATAGTTCTATTATTTAATTTTATTAGTA
>NW_019658130.1:0-349 GCF_002806865.2 Cucurbita pepo subsp. pepo
TTTTTTTTTTTTTTTTTTTTTTTACAAATTTTTAAATGGAGATTAAAGAAACTTTAAAATAATTATTTTTTTAAAAAAAACCATAAACAGTAAAAAAATTACCGGTGACAAACCTGCCCAACAAAAATAAATGGAGAATTTTCTCGGGATAGAGAAGGAAAAACCAAGCTAGACCTTAAGAACACGGTATTGTCTGACAGACCATTTGTTTATCAAAGCTACCAACCCGAGCAAGAAAAACCAAACTCTGAATTTAAATGTATCATCATTTACACGAGAATTTGTTAGAACAATAAATGAAACGGTCGAGAATAAATTAGGTAGCTTATTAATGACACTAATTAAAAAA
>NW_019658131.1:0-349 GCF_002806865.2 Cucurbita pepo subsp. pepo
AATTTCAACACCACCACCGTGCATCAAGAATTTCACAAGGAAACCTCCTTCATATCCTGGCAGGAAGAAAGTTTAAATCTCACAAGACCTTAGCGAGTAACATACCATTACTAACGGATCCAACTACGTCTAGTTCCATTCGATTTAACATTGGAGGACATCCAAGAATGCTGCTTTAATCTCGACTAAGTGAGAACGGTGGATGACATCCAAGAAAGTTATCAAACTTAACAAAATGTGGTCGCTAGATGAAGGTTAAAATACCACTTTGGTCGCTCTACATCGAAACTTGTTCTATTTTCATATCTACACTTCCCAAATATCTCAACTTTTTCCGAACAAAAATTAG
>NW_019658132.1:0-349 GCF_002806865.2 Cucurbita pepo subsp. pepo
TTCGCGCTATTTGAGCCCTAACGCTAATTGGACCACTTTGATGACTATTCCACCCCAATAGTCAATTTATTACATTATTTTAATTGTAATTTTAATCCGTAATTATTATATTTTATTATTAATTAGTCATTTTTATTATAAACCTCGTATTTTAAAGAATAAATACTTATTAATCTAATATCGATAATATTAAAATGGAAAAAATAGATATCTTAATCGTTAAGTTAAATCTTTATTAAATGCGGTTAACTTTTTTTTTTTTAAAGTACACAAAATAGAGCATAATTTCAAAATTAGCTACGTGTCCGATACATATATTTGTATGCGATATAATTATGTCGTTTTGTCC
>NW_019658133.1:0-349 GCF_002806865.2 Cucurbita pepo subsp. pepo
TTAACCCCACCAAGAGAGATAAATCACAAGATTAGTTTTATGTCGCCTACCACAAATAGATGTCATGCGGCTCAGCATGAGCTAGTTGAATTCTACAAATAGAAAAATGGCATGTTCACAGTCGAGTTTATTTGACCTGCAAAGGCTCTTGTTAGTGATCACTCAAATGCTTGGCAAAGACACCAAGCCAACACCTCTACTGAAGAAGGGAGACAAAAACAAACCACTAAAGCAACACATGTTCATGCAAAAATACGATCCAGACGGATGAAGAGAAGGGTTGACCACGATTATTTCAAAGCAAATAAAGAGTTATGATAAGTTAAGGTCAGATCAACTTTGAGTTCAA
>NW_019658134.1:0-349 GCF_002806865.2 Cucurbita pepo subsp. pepo
ATAAGCAAACAAATCGAAAAGCTCATTGTTCCTTATTCACATCCAAACAAGAGTACAAGTCGATGAACAAGACCCACCAGCCTGAGCAGGAGGAAGAGGCTTGGAAGGAAGCTTAGCCGCTTTCGCAGGCTGAGCCGGAGCCGGTGCCTTTTTGGAAGGCGGCACCGGAGCGGACCGCTGAGCTGAGGCGAGCTGATTAGGGTCCTCGTTGTCGTCGTCGACCAAGAGATCAAAAGGGTTCATGGTTGCCATATCGTGATTGAACAGCAACTCGACGAACTACACAGCTAAAATCAACCTTCCAGTCGAAAACTCTCAGAAATTACTGAAAGCAATCCATAAAGATAAA
>NW_019658135.1:0-349 GCF_002806865.2 Cucurbita pepo subsp. pepo
TTCTCCAGATCTTCAATCGTTCTCCATTTCTCCATCAATGGCGGGATTTTTGGCAACTATTCGGCGCCTGTACCTCTCCATCTACAATTGGACTCTCTTCGTCGGATGGTAAGTTCTTCCCCCTTCTCAATCACTTCCCTCTTCATATTTCTACTCGTAATGTACAATTTTGCTTGGGTGTTGAAGGGTTCAGGTGTTCTACTTCTCAGTCAAGCAATTGAAGGAATCTGGTCACCAACAGGTATATAATGCCGTCGAACGTCCTCTTCAGTTTGCTCAAACTGCAGCTGTTTTAGAGGTATTCCCTGATCGTTTCTGGTTTATGAGCTGATTATCGTCATAGAGCCTA
>NW_019658136.1:0-349 GCF_002806865.2 Cucurbita pepo subsp. pepo
CATTTACCTCAAATTAAACACCAACACTAATTAATTATATTGAATAACAATATTTTCACTTTTAACATTTGAAAATCAAGATAAATGGTAATTTTGAACCAGCCCAATATTTAATTATTGAATTCAATGAATAAAAATGCAAACNAGTATATTTGACCTCGACTATGCTCGAATAAGCAATTTAAACCCTAATATAACAACTTAAAACAATCCAATTCAATGATGATTTAAATAATCAAAGAATTCACATAAAACCCAAGTAGTTGAAATTAAAAAATATGTATCTGATTGAAGTTAAAAATAATAATAATAATAATTGAGGCACTCGAATTAATATCTGAATGTTGAA
>NW_019658137.1:0-349 GCF_002806865.2 Cucurbita pepo subsp. pepo
TTTTGTTTCCATGGTCCCCTCTTTGAAATAATCAACATAATCTTATTCTTCTTCCTCTAATACTTTGAAAGCTTTTTAAAATTCCAAGGCATGATCAAGCATCAAATAAGTGGAATTCCATTGAGTCGCCACATCCAAACAAACAAGTGCTCTACATTTAATTTTTTCTTGTTCAACACGATCTTTAAATTTTGTCAATCTCTTGGGGGATGATCTAACATACCTCACGACATTACGAACACTAGAAATGGAGTCATGCATTTTTTTAAGCCCTTCATTCACAATCAAATTAATTANCCTCATAATAAATGAAATAGCTATATCATTGGAACTTGCATTATCTGCGATA
>NW_019658138.1:0-349 GCF_002806865.2 Cucurbita pepo subsp. pepo
GTTTCCATACCCATCAGAATGCCACTATTTCCAGACATTGTTTATAGTGTCGGCGTATTGACTCATTCCCATAGCTAGAAGGAGGGTTTGAACCTTCGACCTTGTGGTTAACAGCCACATGCTCTAACCAACTGAGCTATTCCAGCTAATTATTTGTAATAGCTCAAGCCCACTATACCCTTATAAGGAATGTTTCATCCCCTCTCCAACCAATGTTGGATCTCATAATCCACCCTCCTTGGGGCCCAGTATCCTCGCTGGCACACCACTTGGTGACTAACTCTGATAGCTTTTGTAATAGCCCNCACGTATCGTCATCACCTCACAATTCTAAAACGAGTCTACTAGG
>NW_019658139.1:0-349 GCF_002806865.2 Cucurbita pepo subsp. pepo
AACGGGCCGCTCGCGGGTCTCGGACCGAACGCAGGTAACGGCAACGCGGTGATGGGTCGGCTCGCGGGTGACGGGCCGCGGGTTGATNCGACGTGACACGTGGCATAATCCGAGAGCGACGTGTGTGCAGGCGTCTCGGGTCGAGGCGCGGGTTAACGGGCCGCTCGCGGGTCTCGGACCGAACGCAGGTAACGGCAACGCGGTGATGGGTCGGCTCGCGGGTGACGGGCCGCGGGTTGATGGGCCGCGTAGTGATGGGCCGGCTCGCAGGTGACGGGCCGCGGGTTGATGGGCCGGCTTGCGATTGGAGGTCGGGTGTCTGGGCTGCGGGTAATGTGGGTTCTGGGCT
>NW_019658140.1:0-349 GCF_002806865.2 Cucurbita pepo subsp. pepo
ATTTTCAAAACCTAAAAACGAAAAGCCAAATGGTTATAAAAATGTAGCCTACCTTTTTTTGTTCTTAAACTTTGGCTCGATTTTTTAGAATGTTTTTTAGTGAAGTAGTTAATAAAGGAAGAAAGCTATATGTGGAAATAGTATCTCTAGGTTTAGTTTTACAAATACAGAGAAGTAAAGACAAAATGGTAATCTGGCCTTAGTGTTTTCTATTGTCTCATTTCTGATGGCTAATGGTAATCTGGCCTTAGTATTTTCTGTTGTCTCATTTCTGATGGCTACTTGGCCTCCAGGTCTTTCTGANAAAGAGCCTTCGTGAGATTAGTTGTGAGATTTCGTATCAAGTATT
>NW_019658141.1:0-349 GCF_002806865.2 Cucurbita pepo subsp. pepo
CCATTACTATATCCACGTCTTCTCAGAGATTTTAAATTCGAGCTCTGTATCGTGTAAGGTTTATTTGATTTAGACATGATATGATATATATGATACATGTTCATGTTGAACTTCACACATTTTATACGTTGCATCAACTCATAGCCAAACAAATTGATTTTAATCATAACAGACGTTGTNGTTTCGACGTGTGTGTTCAGATAACCATCCAAACAACCCTATAAAAAAATTATTTCATGATATTAATTCTTAACAAATTATTTAGAATCCAATAGGTATATATCTTATCACAATTATTGCTATAAAATTATGTTACAAATCATATTATTTTACCCCATTTATAACAAAT
>NW_019658142.1:0-349 GCF_002806865.2 Cucurbita pepo subsp. pepo
TTTTGGCAGCTCTAGAGATATTTACCATAAGAACACTTCTCCTCTAAATTTTATTCTAAATTTTATTCGGTTGGATGATGAAAGTCTGCTCATTTAGGGAATGATCATGTGTTTATAATTAAGAATACTATCTCCAATGAGACATTTTGGGAAGCTCAGAGCAAAGCCATGAGCGCTCANGAAGACAAACAATATCATACCACTTGGAGAGTGGTTTGAGGGACGAAGATAGACTTAGACAGTTACCACGTTGATGATAATGAAGAGAATAGTCATAGAAGCAATGAAGCTCGTAGCCAAAGTCGTGGTTTCTCTTGATTATACGGTTCATCAAGATCAAAAAAATAAT
>NW_019658143.1:0-349 GCF_002806865.2 Cucurbita pepo subsp. pepo
AGTTAGACACTATGTGACCAATGAAAGTCACCTCTTGTAGCCAGAACTTGCACTTTGTGAATTTGACATACAACTTGTGGGTTCTCAATATGGTCAAAACTCTTCTTTATAAGGTCAAGACTCTTATCAAATGTTCCTCGTTGCCTTAGATTTAGAATACACCAGAATTTCATAAATGAATGCAATNTAGATTTAGAATACACCAGAATTTCATAAATGAATGCAATCACGAAGTTATCCAGGAATTCCTTAAACATTTTGTTCATCTAGTCCATAAATATTGCAGGAAAATTTGTTCATTTACTTCATCTAGTCACTTCGCTCAACAAATTTCTCAGCCACAATGCTT
>NW_019658144.1:0-349 GCF_002806865.2 Cucurbita pepo subsp. pepo
AGATATAAGTTAGTTCAATGATAGATAGGTCTTTAACAAAGAAAAATCAAGAAGGAAATACCTTAGCATCTTACTGACTCGTATGAAATTAGCACGATTTTCCCGATTTTGAACATCACTGAGATAGGCTTAGCAACGAACCATTGACTGACCCTTGGTTCGGGAGGGAGAAGTTTNTAATGGATGGAGATTTATTTGTTTAATCTAGTAAGGGGGTGTTAGAAATAAGCCACTGCTCGATGAAACTGCGGTTTACAAGCGACCCGGGACGTCGAGCGAAGAGATCCAATGCACTCGGAGCTACGCGAATGCCTCGCATAAGCCGGATCAACTGACAACGGCATTCTGG
>NW_019658145.1:0-349 GCF_002806865.2 Cucurbita pepo subsp. pepo
TCGGAACTTTCGTAGTAGCATTTCCCGTGCATTATGCCAATATATTAGACTGAATCTTTCTGCAAGCAGGACTTTCTTTCTTATTCCGAGAGAAGATAAGGGCATATGGTATTGGAATCTAAATCTGAACTTATTCTCCGAACGAAAGCTGTAAGACTGATTCTTCCTTACTCCCCGCCTTTTCAATCTGGTGAAGAAGTGGAAATGAAAAACTCTCTTCCCTTTCTGACTTGCTTGCCGGAAGGTCGGGATCGTAGTGCTTAGCCTGAAAATCGAACCTGAAAGCATCCTTAAGCNCTGACTTCTTAAACTACCAGTTAAGGTAATCATTCATCCCCCGGATCGGTTC
>NW_019658146.1:0-349 GCF_002806865.2 Cucurbita pepo subsp. pepo
CATTCAACTTGGTTTTGAAAACCCATTTTACTCCGATTGTTCTCTGCCCTCTAGGAAGATCAGTGAGCTCCCAAGTCTTGTTCTTATTTATGGGTTTGATTTCACTGTCCATAGCTTCCTTCCATTTCTTCTCCTTTACCGCTTCTTCATAGACAATTGGATCACTATCCATAAAGAATGCAAAATAACCACTATCACTTGATTCATAGTCCATCTCATAATCAATCATCCAATTTGGTCTCTTTCTTGTNATGAGCTCTCTCCATGTTCATAGTGAGACTGAATAGGGGCTTCAGTTTGTTCTTCTGCAAGATCTACAGGAATCTGCTGATTCACAGTGATCTTTTCT
>NW_019658147.1:0-349 GCF_002806865.2 Cucurbita pepo subsp. pepo
AATTAAGATAAAAATTTGTATATCTAATCTCGTGATAAAAGGATAACTAATATATATATATTATACTGTATATATATTTATGAGAATTTAATGAGTTGAATGATATTTGAAGATAGTAACATGAGTGGTGGAAGGAGGAATTATTGTACGTGGAATATANTAAAGATCTAACATTTAATAACATTTTAGTTAAATTTGATTTTTAAAATAAGTTGCTATTTATAGTTATATTATCTTTTTTAAAAATAGAAAATATAGTTTGGGTGGGTTGGTAGCATTCTTATATATATATATATATTTAAACTTACATTTGTAATAATTTTGAACAGGATCTGGATGGATGTTTTAC
>NW_019658148.1:0-349 GCF_002806865.2 Cucurbita pepo subsp. pepo
TTCTAATTTTTTATTATTATTATTATTTACTAACTATTATTTTTTTTTTTCGAGTCGTTACATACATGCATGCCTTTAAATAGGCCTAAAAGATAACCCTAATATAATAAAGTTCAACCACCAACTAGAAATAACTACTCAATGCTATTAAATACGAATTGAAGAAAATAAGGCATTCATAAATTGTCTTAATTGGTAATTCAACTACCAATGGCAAGAATTCTAATCACTTTCGACACTCAATTATTTTCTTGTTTTGATACTTGAACGTTCTTTGTATTGCTTCTTGTAATNAATTATTTTCTTGTTTTGATACTTGAACGTTCTTTGTATTGCTTCTTGTAATTGC
>NW_019658149.1:0-349 GCF_002806865.2 Cucurbita pepo subsp. pepo
GGGAAGGAGTGAGACCGACAATGAATGGGTGAAGGAAGGAGATCTACAATGAAACCGACAGGGGAGGTGAAGGAGCGAAGCCGATAGAACGAATTGACTCTGGCTGAGTCTTCCCCTTTTCCGATCTTATTCACCGAGGGAAGGAAAAAGGTGTGAAGGAGCGAAGCCGATAGGTTCAGGAGAAAGAATATGTTTTACCCNGAAGCCGATAGGTTCAGGAGAAAGAATATGTTTTACCCAGTGTTTGAAGGTGAAGGGGCAAAGCAGGAAGCAGCTTAACGAGAAGAGGGAGGAGAGGAATTAGATAAAATCATTCTGTTTATTAGGGTAGGGAGAAGAATCAGAGGAG
>NW_019658150.1:0-349 GCF_002806865.2 Cucurbita pepo subsp. pepo
AATTCTTGAAGGAGCTACAAGATAGGAACACATTTCACTTTACAGAAGTGATTTTAAACACAAGATAATACATCATTGACCTCACTCAACTTTTACCCCATCCTCTTTTTTCTCCATCTGTTTCTATTTTGTATCTTATTCTNTTATAATAAAGGAGAACGTGTGTAACAGCCCAAGCTCACTACTAGTAGATATTGTTATCTTTGGACTTTCCCTTTCGGACTTCCCCTTAAGATTTTTACAACGCGTCTGCTAGGGAGAGGTTTCTACACCCGCATAAAGAAGGTTTCGTTCTCCTCCCCAACCGTTGTGGGATCTCACAATGTTGAACTGGTAAATAATGCAACCG
>NW_019658152.1:0-349 GCF_002806865.2 Cucurbita pepo subsp. pepo
GAATAGTTGTCTGATGCTTACGTGTATGGTTAGGATTGAGTGTTGGTGGACCCAGCTGGCTAAGGGAGGAAATTCCCTGCGGCTGTTCTTCTGTACAATCTAACGCCTGACCGCCTTTTGGGCACCACCTTATATATATATATATATATANCAGTTTACCTAAAAAATAAAAAAAAAAAAAAAACTAACTAGTCTAATAAGGATGTTCTTTTTTTAAGTACATTTAAATTTTAGCTAAATTTAAAAAAAAATGCAGTTAGTTTGGAAATTTAATACGATTTTGAAAATAATGTTAAAAAGTAAATAACAAATAAAGAATTTCCACGTGGAAAATACTGTTTAATTATAG
>NW_019658153.1:0-349 GCF_002806865.2 Cucurbita pepo subsp. pepo
AAAAAAAAAAAAAAAAAAAAGTAACATGCATGAGTTTATTTAGATCGGAGATTACCACTCTAACAAATCAATTAATATGAAAAGATTCTTAATATATTTTATATATTTTATTTGGCTTAGGTCAACCAGAAGGTTTTATCCCACAAACCCAAAATCGAACCGATTCAGTTCGGGTTCAGAAAAATGAACCTAACCCTATNTAACCCTATCCGAAATGCTAATCCAATTCAACCCAACATTTATAGTTCGAGTTAGGTTGGTCCGAGTTGTCGGGTTAAATATATACCTCTATTTTAGGTTCACTCCAAAAAAAATGATAATTATATTCTTTAATACCATTATTTTTAAA
>NW_019658154.1:0-349 GCF_002806865.2 Cucurbita pepo subsp. pepo
TTCATAGATTCCTCCATCTAAACTTTGTTTTTAAAAAGCCTTCATTGTTGCTCTCTCCAAAGTTTTCAATTTAATTTTGTTTGCTCTTATTGCGAGAGAGATGTGTATTGTAGAATGAGAAAATTGTAAGTCTACTACTTTAGAGAGTTGTGGTGTATGGTGTGTTTCTATAAGGTTTTACACAATTGTATCGGTTTGATCCTGAGCCGTGGAAAGGATTGAGTTTGCTCTTGAACTCGTAAAAAGAGCGGTGTAGCGGTTGGGCTCTGATGCGAAGAAAGAGTCAAGAAAGGTTTATTCAAATTNCCCCGAACTATAAAACTACAGTGTTATATTTTCTAACCCTTTT
>NW_019658155.1:0-349 GCF_002806865.2 Cucurbita pepo subsp. pepo
GCCTGTCACGCAGGCGACTCAGGTTCAATCCCCAGCAACTGCGTGATTTTAATTTTATTTCCGTAGTTTTAACAAAACTCGAAATTGGACAGCGGTGAACCTGTCATGCCGGCAGTTTGGGTTCGATCCCCAACAACGGTAGTTGGACGAAAGTCGGAACTGGATTGCTGTTCCNGAACTGGATTGCTGTTCCTAGCCTAAAAAATTGTTTATGAAATCTCGTGTGTTAACAAATAATATGTGTTCAAAGGTCGTTGCAGTGGTACAGTGGTGAGTATTTCCGCTTGTCGCTCGAGTTATTATGTTGTAGAGGTCGTTGCAGTGCAAGGGTGAGCATTCCTGCTTGTCG
>NW_019658157.1:0-349 GCF_002806865.2 Cucurbita pepo subsp. pepo
CTCCAACTGACGTGGGATCTCACAATCCACCCCTCTTGGGGGCCTAGCGTCCTCGTTGACACTCGTTCCCTTCTCTAATCAATGTGGCACCCCCAATCCACCCCCTTCGAGGCCCAGCGTCCTTATTGACACACCGCCTTGTGTCCNCTTGTGTCCACCCCCTTCAGGACTCAGCCTCCTCGTTGGCACATTACCCGATGTCTAGTTCTGATAACGGCTCAAGCCCACCGCTAGCCCATATTGTCCTCTTTGGGTTTTTCCTTTCGGACTTCCCCTCAAGATTTTAAAACTCGTCTATTAGGGGAAATGTTCTCACACCTTTATAAAGAATGCTTCGTTCTCCCTCTGA
>NW_019658158.1:0-349 GCF_002806865.2 Cucurbita pepo subsp. pepo
GCCTGTTGTTTCAGTTAATGGGCAGCCTTTACCAGCTCATGCAGTCAAAAAGGCTGAAAAGCAAGCTGGGCCCATTCTTCCGGGAGATTATTGGTAAGTTTCTAGTTCACCACCCCCGTCGATATTATTCTCTTTAGGCTTTCCTTTTCGAACTTTGCCTCAAAATTTTTAAAACATGTTTACTAAGGAGAGGTTTCCACACTCACAATCCACCCCTTTCAAGGCTCAGCGTCCTCGCTGGCACACCACCCGGTGTTTGGCTCTGAGACCATTAGTAACAGCCTAAGCCATAGCAAATATTGTNCTCTTTTGGGCTTCCTCTCAAGGTTTTTAAAACGTGTCTACTAGG
>NW_019658159.1:0-349 GCF_002806865.2 Cucurbita pepo subsp. pepo
CGAAGCAACTGAATCTAAAATCAAGAATTCAATTGGGCTGTAGAACATCCTTAGTATCTTCTGATGAATATATAGAATCATTGTCATCTTCAAACTTGTGATTTTGTTTTTCTTCAATTTTGTACCAGCTGTCCGAAAGTGTCATTTTTCTCCACAATTTTAATACTTTACATTTTGTTTGTTTGGAGATTTTTCTCGGTTCCTTGATTTTGATCGCCCATGTTTGTTTGGGCTCTTTGATTTACTTCTTTNCATTTCATCAAACTTCAATTTATCAAATCCTCGTGAACTGTTGATTGCAGAAACAACAGTGTTAAGGATAGTTGACCGTTCACTATAAGGCAAATAT
>NW_019658160.1:0-349 GCF_002806865.2 Cucurbita pepo subsp. pepo
TATTCGGCCTCTCCACTTTGCACCAAAACAGAGTTGTTTTCGAGAAATTAACCTTAAAGTTAAATTGGTCATCCTCTCCCTTTCTCTAAATGATGAATTCTTAAATTATCCTCGGCCGACTTACAGTGCACCGTCATATCGGGGATGCTTAGATCGCTAATCAAATGAATGTAATACTTGAAAATTAGCGTGTAACGACTCTAAATTNGAGTCGCTATTAAAGTCTCATACTCATCGATAATGCGGAAATATAACTCTTACATGAACAAAATTTATAACGTAAACTTGAAAAAAAAAGTTTAAAACAACTTTTTCCTAGAAAACACAGCCATGGTCTTGTGTGTTTAAA
>NW_019658161.1:0-349 GCF_002806865.2 Cucurbita pepo subsp. pepo
GATCTCTAGCTTTGCAAAAATCTAGCATTGTTGGTGCTTATTAGATAGGTACGTTGAGAGTCAGTTGTCATTATCGGGAGAAAACAATAGTATGATAAGACGGACTCACATCGACCACCATCAACACGTAAACCTCAATATACGAATAGACACCCTCCCCAATATGCTAATAGACATCTTAGAGACTAAGAGAAGGTCCAAGAGAGTGAAGAACCATTGTGCCTTGAATGTGGGAAACAACATTAGGGTAGATGTATGGCTTGAATCTAGGGCTTGTTTCAGATGTAGTCANTAGAGGCCCTAGTGGTGTCGAGAGACCTATGTAGACCTATTCGCAAGAAAGAGATTA
>NW_019658162.1:0-349 GCF_002806865.2 Cucurbita pepo subsp. pepo
ACGTAGGTAAAGTTTAAATTCGGGTCTCCTTGTCAAACTCATTCGGGTGCTCATCTCAGCCATGATGACGTTCAACAAGAGACCTCAAAAATAGCCGGATTATTGCATTAACCAAATAATCACCTCAACCCCACTTGTTGAAATTGAAACAAATATCTATAACATAACACTAACATAGGTACGAAGTTCATAAAAGTCTTTTTAATCTAAGATACTATTGAACTTGACCATTAAAGTGACTCTCAAACTTAGGTAAAGTTTAAATATAATTTNAATATTCCATTTCAAAGAATCAAACCAGAATCTCTTAGGTGAAAGCCAAATATCCTAACGACTGGACAACAATAAA
>NW_019658163.1:0-349 GCF_002806865.2 Cucurbita pepo subsp. pepo
CAACATCAAATATAATTATGCCGATAGTAAGGTCACTTACCATGCTAGCTTAAGTTGTTGTCACGAATATATCTTTAATAAAAGTTTAATTCCATCTTTTGAAAATCGAGTCAACCTATGTGAGCCCATGACATCAGTTTCAAGTTTGAAATCTACAAAATTATTTCTCTAATTTTCATAGGTCCATTGTTAAAAGTCTTGAAATGTTATACGTCTATAATTATATTTTTATTAAAAATCTTATTTTACATGGTTACTGTTCTATAAAAAAAAAATAAANCTGGGCTTTACTATTATCTATATTTACGTTTCTATCTCTTTAGTTTGTGGTTTTTTTAATTCCTTAATC
>NW_019658164.1:0-349 GCF_002806865.2 Cucurbita pepo subsp. pepo
CGTTTAGCCTTGGCCCAGTAGCCTTCCACAGCCCACGACCCAAACTACGACCCGAACCAGACTTTGACCCGCGCTTCGACCCGACACTACCGCCCGACGTGGCTTTCTCTGCAGCCTCTTCACGAACCAGTCCTCAGCTCGGCTCGGTGCAAACGGCTCGAGCTCCCTCCGGTGACGCTCCAGCAGCTCCTCCGGCGGCTCCAGCGGCTGTTCGACTCGGCTCACCTGTTTTCAGCCCGGTTTCCACTTTTTTGACCCTTCCAGATCTGTTTTCGGCCCCGTTTAAGGTATCNTTTTTGACCCTTCCAGATCTGTTTTCGGCCCCGTTTAAGGTATCCGAGGCCGTTTT
>NW_019658165.1:0-349 GCF_002806865.2 Cucurbita pepo subsp. pepo
ATTTAACCATCTACTGAACGGAAGAAGGCTATAGCTTTACCGGATATAGCTTCACCATATATGGCTTTCCTAAATATAGCTTTACCGGATATAGCCATTGACAAAGCTATAAATACAGGGAGCAGACTCCATAACTCAACAATGGGACGTTTAAAGTACGTGCTTCGAAAACCGAGTCACGATCGACGTTTTTCGAAATTTTTTTGGGGAATGATTAATCTTGATGATTTAGAATAGAATTTCGAAGAAANAAATCTGGGACGTTTGATGAACATGCTAAAAAAATCGAGTCACGGTCGACGTTTTCTAAAAAGTTTGTGGGGAATTATTAGATTAGTCTTGATGATTT
>NW_019658166.1:0-349 GCF_002806865.2 Cucurbita pepo subsp. pepo
CAAATAAGGGTTTCTGACTTAGGGTTAATTTGAAGCAATCTATTACTATTTTACGCAATCCGTCTTGTCGACATTCTATTTTAAATCATCAAACCTTATCTAATAATTTCCCACAAAAGTTTCAAAAAACGTCGATCATGATTCGGTTTTTTTAGCACGTAGTTCAAACGTCCCAGATAAAGGTCTCCTAATTAGGGGTGGATTTCAAGCAATCTTTTACTCTTTTATGCACTCAGTTTCTTCGAAATTCTATTTTAAACNCTAAAAGTTCTGAAAAACGTCGACCATGACTCTGTTTTTTTAGCACTTTCTTCAAACGTCCAAAATTAGGGTTTCCGAATTAGGGTTC
>NW_019658167.1:0-348 GCF_002806865.2 Cucurbita pepo subsp. pepo
TATTGTTCTGTGTATTGGTTTGTTCTTCATACTCGTAATTGAGTTTTTAAACATTGTGGGACATTTTTATATGCATGTAAATCCGAGGTGATTACCTATTATGTGCATGAAAATCATAGTAATTACCTACTATATGCCTGAGAATTACAGTAAGACATAAGTCAATTACTTATCGGTATACATGAAAATTGTAGTGATTACCTATTTGTATACATGAAAATTACATTGGATTATATGTTATAGCCTTGAGGACAATTATCTATCTATGTGAATGAGAATTATACCACCTCTTCGTGATATCGCCTTGCAGCAATCATTTATCTATATGCATGGAAATCATATCATTGT
>NW_019658168.1:0-348 GCF_002806865.2 Cucurbita pepo subsp. pepo
GTGAGATCCCACATTAGTAGTGTGTAAGCAAGGATGCTGGATGCAATAGGGGTGATTGTGAGATCCCACATCGGTGGGAGAATAGAACGAAACATTGACTATAAGAGTGTGGAATTGGCCCAAATAGGAGTGGATTCTGAGATCCCACTGTTAGATGAACACAGACTCTCCACAATAGTATGATATTGTCGACTTTGAGTATAAGTTCTCATCAATTTGCCTTGTGCTTCCCAAGAGGCCTCAAACCAACGGAGATACTATTATTTGATTATAAACTCATGACCATTCCTTAAATTAGCACACGTGGGACTTTCATCCAACACCCACGTCGGTGGGAGAAGAGAACGA
>NW_019658169.1:0-348 GCF_002806865.2 Cucurbita pepo subsp. pepo
GCTCTGTGTTTTTCTTTCTAGGGTTTCAGGTCTTCTCTCATGGCGCCGAGGAAGCGAAGCAAGAATCAAGAACACGAGATGGTGGCGGCGGAGGAGAAGCCGGCCCCGGTGTCGTCGATGGTGACTCGGAGATCGCCCCGGCTGGCGGTGAACTCCAAGGCTGATTTGGTGGTGGAAGAGGCTGTGACGGAGTTGCCGAAGAGTAAGAAGGTGAAACGTGCTCCGAAGGAGAATGGGAAGGCGAAGGAGGTTGGAAATGAGGGGGAGGAAATTGATGCTGCTTCGAAGAAACTAAGCAAGGATGCGAAGAACAGAACGGTTGTGATTGAATTTTGGTGAGTTTTTTTT
>NW_019658171.1:0-348 GCF_002806865.2 Cucurbita pepo subsp. pepo
TAAATTACATGTAACACCATAAAAAATTTCTTCCTTTCAACGTCACTTTCACCTTCAAAATTTGAAAGAAGCTTCGCAGTAGCATTGTTATGAAATTAATGTCCACAATGTTTAAATAGAATACAAACTACATACTAAATAGATAAAAATATATAAAATATAAAATTTTAACTAATCACAGCTATATAAAATATATTCCAATACTCTCCGAGAATAGGTCAATAACATCCAACTTGTCTTTACGAGGGTAGGTCAATAACACCCTGCTTGTCTTTACGAATGTAGGTCAATAACACCCAACTTGTCGTTACGAGTGTAAGTCAATAACACCCAACTTGTCTTTACGAG
>NW_019658172.1:0-348 GCF_002806865.2 Cucurbita pepo subsp. pepo
TGAGCCACACCTTTTAAAAAAAATTAATTATATAATTTCTTTTTATTCACCATATTCATATCTCATCAGACTTTTATAAGTGTATTTCTTAAACTCTTATGGTACAAGTCTCTCTTATACCATTCATTTCAATTGGCTCTAGCCAAATACAAAATGATAATGATTTCACGCTCAAAATTCAAAACAATGCTAGACAAACATTTATATATGCATAGCAATACTAATTCTCATACATGAATCAAAGGAACACTCTGGTTGATAATTCATGTACCAATATGAATTCAATAAATTCATAAATTAAGATGGAAAAAGGAACAAAAAGTATTCCTAATCTAAATCTTCCCGACA
>NW_019658173.1:0-348 GCF_002806865.2 Cucurbita pepo subsp. pepo
GGGGGGGTGTAGGGCTATTGATCAACCATTGAAATCATTTCCACTACATAGCCTTTCTTTATCATAAATGATAGAACCACTTTTCCTCAACATTCAGCTTTATCAAACACAACTCATTTCCCTTTTGCCTTTTTTTTTGTGGTAAGCTTTAAGCCATGTTCTTGCTCTCTCTAGTACATCAATAATGAGGCTAAAGGGTTTTCAGAAGAGCAAGGGGAAGAGTAAATAGTATACATTCTACCAGTGGATGGGAGTCCAATTACAAGAAGAACAGTTATGTCAGAGTTCATATTCTACTAAACCCAAAACAGGAACAAAAAACAAACAAAAATTACAAGTCCTGATAAA
>NW_019658174.1:0-348 GCF_002806865.2 Cucurbita pepo subsp. pepo
AAAAAAACCACAAATCTTTCTGCTCAAAACCCACTATTTATCTCTTTCCCATCTTTCTGGTGGAAAAGAGCTTAATTCAATCTGGGTTTTGATCACCCATTTGCAGAAGAAACCCTCTTCATGTAAACAGGAGGTGGCAACAAACAACTTAATAACATGGTCGGGAAGGTGGTCGTTTCGGGTGTATCCTTTATTCTCGTCGTAGGTGTCGCTCTCGCCGTCGTTGCAGTCGTTAACAAGAGAAATGACATGGCAACTGAGATGCAGACTCTGTCCCCAAAGATGAAGGCAGTCGCAAGCATTTGTTCGGGTACTGATTATCCAAAGGAATGCCAATCTACTCTTTCC
>NW_019658175.1:0-348 GCF_002806865.2 Cucurbita pepo subsp. pepo
CCTTAGTTTGTTGTTTTTCCTTGTTAGGTACATAGATTGGACCTACAATAATAATGAACTGATGAACTCCATCTCGAGAACTTAGCTACATGATATTCCCCTCTACTAATGTATATGAAAGATATAGTAATAAGTGCTCCAATCATGCATTGTTTAGAAAGGAATCGATGGATTTGACAGTAAAGTTTGAGAGAGGGAAAAGCTTTTGGTTTTGCATCCAAACAAGATTTTATGATAAAAAAAAAGGATGATATGAAAGTAAATGGGTTTTGTGGGAAATGCATGTGAAGGTAGGGTAGGAAGGGAATTGTTTGGTCATGAGAAGTGAGGAGGCAGAAAGAGGAGTAT
>NW_019658176.1:0-348 GCF_002806865.2 Cucurbita pepo subsp. pepo
TTTCAAGACATCCTTGAGACATGTTCTTTTATTTTAAGTTTATAAATTGTATCATTTATGATGTAAAAAGAATAAAAGATCTCTAGAATTTAGAATTCACGTAATAAAGATTAAGCTTCTCAATCAATTATATAAAAATTAAAGACAATAAACTAGATCTAGTATGTAAAAAATTGAAGGGATTGTTACTAACTATTATGAAGAAAAAGATTATGCAAGGTTTCTTTTCTTAATTTATGAGGTGGATCCGATATTGGGTAGCGAACGGCCCAGTAACAGGCAACTCGGAAAGGACCTTATTAAAGACAATTAAGGTCGGTATAAGGTCCAGTGGCCTTGATGACGTCC
>NW_019658177.1:0-348 GCF_002806865.2 Cucurbita pepo subsp. pepo
ACATCTCAAAACAACAACTATACAAGACCTCAAATGACATTGAACACAAGAAATCAGGTTTTCAATGCAACAGATAACGGTTTGGTGAAACTTAGATAATTTTGATTTAGAAGATTTTATCATTCCAAAAAATTTCTGGCTTCGGGCATTACCACACGAGCAGCTACTTCAAACAACGACTGCTAAGATCCACTATTCTCAAAGTAACTTCCTTGAATTTCAAATTTAGTATATGATATATGACAAAGAACATAATAATAAAAAGAGAAAAATCAACAAACCAACTTCCATATATTTTTCCTTAAATAAGTCAAGTCAGCAACCCACTTGAGCTCAGTATTTAAAGAT
>NW_019658178.1:0-348 GCF_002806865.2 Cucurbita pepo subsp. pepo
CCATACTATGAAGAGAGTAGGTTGTGACCCTCACGTCGAGTGAAGCAAAGCGGTGATCCTCGAGAGGCGCCCATCTGGCCACGCGAGGGTCAATACAGAAGAATACCATGATGTAACCAAGGAGGAAGGTGCATCATCCAACACACCATATAACATGTGCACTGAAGAGGGAATGAGCCATAAGCAAGATAGGGGCAACGAGTAGACATGAACATCACATATATAGGCTTGTTGAAGGGCCAGGTAGGGCCCCGGGCCTTAACCTCGAAAGTTGGGTTCCAAAGGGAATTTAGAGATACGGTTCTGGAGTCAAGTCATCCATATGAAATATGAAAGCTTGCCAAATTT
>NW_019658179.1:0-348 GCF_002806865.2 Cucurbita pepo subsp. pepo
AAAAAAAAAATCTAAAAAAATATATATCTATAAACTTTTAAAACAATTCATAAAAAAAAAAAGAAAAAAAAAAAATCTTTAACATTTAAAAATATATATTTATAGTTGTAATATTTTGTTTTAAAAATACTCTTTTTTACTTTAAAAGGTTTGAAAAATACAATTAATTTTCTAAATGTTTCATTAATACTCTAAACCTCTTTTTAAAAACTTTCATAGATAATCTAAGAATGGATAATCTAAGAGAGGTTAAATAGGCAATTTTTATCAGATAATCTAAGAGATGTCAATAGACAGTTTTTACCAGATAATCTAAGAGGTGTCTATAGACAGTTTTTATCAAATAAT
>NW_019658180.1:0-348 GCF_002806865.2 Cucurbita pepo subsp. pepo
TCCATAAAAAGCCCTTCCAAATTATAATTAGCATGAAAGGATAAAACCGTAAATTCAAATTTTTAATTAAAAAAAAAACCGAAAATAAATTGATTATCATAGCTTTGACCAAAGGCGTATCACCTTTGACCAAACAAATTGTACACAAAAATCATATACATTTGTTATAAACTTTTAAAGCAATTATAATGAATTTCTATTTATTTTGGGAAAATTAATTTATTTTATGAAATAGTTGTTCAAAAAAAGTTAGATAATAGGATTAAAAATTAAATTAATTATTGATAAAATAATAAGAACTAATTTATAAGGAAAATGTTATTATATTTTAAAATTCTCATTTACATG
>NW_019658182.1:0-348 GCF_002806865.2 Cucurbita pepo subsp. pepo
ATTTTTTATTTTTGTTATATACCATACTCTTAAACTAACTAATAATTTTTATGATTTATTTAATTTCATGATCTAGTATTTTTGTTATTTTAACCAATTCTAAACAAATGTCATAATTTAATTGTCTCTAATTTTATGACAATGTTGAATTATGTTAATATGTTACAATTTTCACTCGTTATTTTTTATTGAATTTATTATTATTATTATTATTATTTGTCAATAATTATAGATTAATTTGTGTTTGTGAACTTTTAATATATTTTATCTTCCGAATAATTATAAATTGTGTAAATAAACTTTTTTTAAAAAAATTGACAACCCAACCCGAAAATAGAGGGTTGGGTT
>NW_019658183.1:0-348 GCF_002806865.2 Cucurbita pepo subsp. pepo
AAAAAAAAAAAAAAAAAAAAAAAAAAAAAAAAAGTACAGCAGCATCCATTTCTCAACACTTCCATAACCTTTTCTTCTTCCAAAAAAATTAAAATTAAAATTCATTATTTGTTGCTGAAATGAAATAAATTCAGTCAACTTAGTTCTTATAGATTAACATGTGGATATGATAATCAAAAACTCTGACCTTCTGGTCGAAGAATAATGTCTTCATCAATTGAGCAATGCCCAAAGTGAAAATTTTCATCAAAATTCTCACATCATAGCCTTCATTGAATTGGTCCACAGAACTTTGGTCTTCATTTAAAACCTTTGACAACATCATATTTTTGCCAAACCGTAATCAAA
>NW_019658184.1:0-348 GCF_002806865.2 Cucurbita pepo subsp. pepo
AAAAAGATCGAGAGATTTCTCATATAAACATCCAATCAAATCCGATCATACATGTTTCTTTTAATTTTCTCACGGATTATACAATAATTAACGTGAAATCCTTGCATAGGCATCTCAACAGTAAAAGTTAAGCAAAATTCAACGAAATGAATCTATTCTAGAAGCTATTTGTAACAGTCCAAACCCATCATTAATAGATATTGTTCACTCTTGCCAGCGTATCGTCGTAACCTCACGGTTTTAAAACGCGTCTACTATTTCCACACCTTTATAAGGAATGTTCCTTCCCCTCTCCAACCAATGTGGGATCTCACAACCTACCCTTTGAAGGCCTAGTGTCCTCGTTGG
>NW_019658186.1:0-348 GCF_002806865.2 Cucurbita pepo subsp. pepo
TTTTTTGAAGCAAATCGTGTTTATGATCTTTTGGCATGTCTTAACAACGAATTTAACCAAGTTTGTGTACAAATCATTGGAAGAGAGCAAACACCATCTCTAGAAGAAACAATTTCCCTTATTTGAGCAGGAGAGAGCAAACGGTGCCTTATGCTTGAATAAATAACTCAGTTTAGAAGTACCGATTGTTGTCGTAGAGAAATATAGAAACAACAAAAGAAACTACCAATGGAAGAGTAACAAAGACAATTTATGGTATACTCATGACAAGAAACCACAACACACGAAGGAGAGTTATTGAAAATTGAACAGGAACCTCCTAGCCATGAATGGGGAAATTGGGGAGGC
>NW_019658187.1:0-348 GCF_002806865.2 Cucurbita pepo subsp. pepo
CACACTCGAGCTTGAACCCGCCGGCGACAACGCCGGAAACGATGCAGCCGGCGTCGACCCATTCCCGGCCGCCGCCGCCGCCGCCGCCGACAAGCTCCGCTTCATCAACTTCCCCTCGGCTCCAATGTACTCCGGCCAAACCCCGCCTTCTCCGATTTGAAAAACAAAAACTCCGGGGCCGCTACCGCCTTCACTTTTGACCCAATTGAAGACATCCCAAAAGAAATCAACGGCGTTGCCGGCGATAAAAAACCTAATGTACAACAAATTAGCAAAATCAAGAAATCAATTAATGAAATCCGCCATTGAATTTGATTTCCACAATAACCCACCTCTCATTCCCTCTAA
>NW_019658188.1:0-348 GCF_002806865.2 Cucurbita pepo subsp. pepo
TTTGGTGAGGGATTTGGAAGTTTAATATAATTTCTGTTAAAAGATTAAAAATATAATATAATGTTCCACCTAATTTATAATAATTCAAATTTCAATATTATAATATACTATTCCACACATATATTTATATATATTTACATAAATATATACGGTAAGCTAGTTTTGATATATAAAGTGAGCGGGGTTGGGATGAAGAATATAAATCTCCATCCGCACCCTTGCTTAATTCACGAAAAAAAAACTCTCTTCTCACTTCTTCTACATTCTCTATGCAATCAAGGATTTCTCATTTTGTTCGTGGTAAATCCCTACAAAGTCTAGGCTTATCGGTTAAATGAATATCTCTAA
>NW_019658189.1:0-348 GCF_002806865.2 Cucurbita pepo subsp. pepo
AGATCTGGGAGGGTCGAAACAGTGGAAACCAGGCTGAAAAAAGATGAGCCGAGCCGAACAGCCGCTAGAGCGTCGCTGGAGGGAGCCTCAGCTGTTTACGTCGCACCGAGCCGAGCCGAGGGACTGCTAGCACCGCTATGTGACACGTGGCAGCAGTAGAGCGAGCCATGTCGTGTGGTAGCGTCCGGTCAAAGTGCGGGTCGCAGTCTGGTTTAAGTCGTGGTCTGGGTCGCGGGTTGCGGAGGCTACTAGGCCAAGACTATCGTCGGGCCTCGGCTTATTGGGTTGGGCCAAAAGTTTTTTTTTAGGTTGCAGGTCGGCTCGATTGGACCGATGGTCTGGTCTCGG
>NW_019658190.1:0-348 GCF_002806865.2 Cucurbita pepo subsp. pepo
CCTTCTCTCAGGCTATATTGCTTGAGCATTCTTCAGAAAAGCTAGGCAGTTCATCATGAGCAGAGAAAGGTAAAGTTGGTATTAAAATCAGCTTCTTCATAACGTTGGCCTGTAGATAGCAATTTCTCTAGATTCTGGTTTGGTTCATTTCTTGGGAATATTAGAGAGGAATATGAATAAAGTAGCTTTAATCTATTTTTATTCTTTCCTTTCAGGTATAGTCACCAAGGACAACTATTTCATGTCCTTTGGGTCCATTTGGGCACACAATTATTGAAGCTTTCAAATCACAATGGAAAAGTGTTGGGCATTTGGAGCATTCTTCTAAGAAACCCATTGGGGAAAAAA
>NW_019658191.1:0-348 GCF_002806865.2 Cucurbita pepo subsp. pepo
CGTCCAAACTTGGACCTGTCGATGCTTTGGAGAGCTAGAGAACCCTAAGTATGTTGCCTTCGGGGTTCGCCAAAACCTTGGGCCTAGTAAGTCTTCGGAGAGTTTGTCATGACATTTGTCTCGAAATTCGTCGAAATATGAACTTGTTAGTGCTCTATCGTTCCGGGAGCCAAAAGTTCATTTTCTCCCGAGTTTGTCTTGATGTTTGGACCAAAGTTCTCCCAAACTAGAGCTTCAAAGAATTGAAAGCCCAAAGTTCGTCCTTCCATCACACTATCTTGACATTTGGTCCAAAGTTCGTCAAAAGTTAGATCTGTTAGGCTTAGAAACCTAAACTTCATGGTTTGA
>NW_019658192.1:0-348 GCF_002806865.2 Cucurbita pepo subsp. pepo
CAAAAAGCAGATAAAGGAAAATATTTCCATTGCAACGAAAAAGGGCACTCGAAGAGAAATTGCCCAAAATACCTTGCAGAGAAGAAAGCCGAAAAGACATAACAAGGTTAATATGATTTACTTGTTATAGAAATATGTTTAGTAGAGTATAATAACTCAACTTGGATACTAGATTCAGGGGCCACTAATCATATTTGTTCTTTTTTCTAGGAAACTAGCTCCTGAAGAATGCTTGCGGACGGCGAGATAACACTCAGGGTTGGAATAGGAGAGGTTGTCTCAGCAAGATCAGTAGGAAATTCTAAATTATTTTTTGGAGATAGATTCATTATATTAGATAATGTACTT
>NW_019658193.1:0-348 GCF_002806865.2 Cucurbita pepo subsp. pepo
CCGGCCGGCGACAGGAAGCGTCAGAGGCGGCGGCGGCGGCGACGACGACGACGACGATAACGATGACCAGAGAGTACCGGAGACAGAGGTGACGAATCCGCGCCGATTTCAGGAGGAGAGGCAGTTGGATCGGANGACGTCTGGGATGAACTTAGCCACGGCTCTGGCGGCGGAGCGTCGTTTAAGAGCGTCACCGCGTGGAGCGGAGGGGGGATTTTTGGAATCTAGTAACAACGATTTTGATTCACTGGGCGGAATGATGGTAACGGAGACGCCGTTGAAGGTGTCGCTTATACGGCTGCTGAACGAAACAGACGGTAGCGATGGCGGTCGTGGGAGTTTGGGAGT
>NW_019658194.1:0-348 GCF_002806865.2 Cucurbita pepo subsp. pepo
GTTAATCCAATAGTTGGCCGGCACACAAGGGTCGCTTCCCCAGACTCTAGTTACTTTATGGTCCTGTGGGAGGGTCCGCCAACTAACCTCCCATAAATGAGGTTTAGACTAGAAGACACTTTATGAAGTAGCACCTCAATCTAAGCGTTGGACATTCACTGCAAGAGCATAGCAAGCTAGATAAATATAAGAATATAAAAGTTTTTTTTTACCCNTAAAATTTATCGCCCCGTAAACTCACAACACCAGAATTAGGAGACCACTTCCTCGAACTAAGTGTGTGTGATGTGTAAGTTGAGTAGTCCGACTTTCTTTGTTGGGTGGTCCTTTAAAAGGCCTCATCCAGCT
>NW_019658195.1:0-348 GCF_002806865.2 Cucurbita pepo subsp. pepo
GTAGCCACGCGCGCGGGAAGGCGCCAATCGCAGGCTGCACGTGCGCCTGCCACGCGCGCTCGCTTCCGCGTAGTCGCGGTCGGCCGGCCCTGCGCGGTCCGGTCGGTTCAGCTCGTGTTACGGTTCGGCCCAGCTTGCAGGCGACACGTGTCAACGCATCGCTAGAGCTGCGTTGCTCCAGCCGATGGTCGACGCGTGTCCGGCGCCNTTTTTTTTTTTTTTTTCTTAGCTGGGTCCATTGTAATCCCCTTGCTTGACACCACGTGACCCAGAAATGCTACTTCAGACAACCAAAACTCACACTTAAAGAACTTGGCATAAAATTGGTAGGCTTTCAGTATTGTCAAG
>NW_019658196.1:0-348 GCF_002806865.2 Cucurbita pepo subsp. pepo
AATTAACGCTCCCCATTGAATGGAAGAGCGTAATTTTTTGTGGCCATTTTGGCCAACTTTGGGCGCAAGTTTTTGCTCACTACTTTCTATGTTTAGGATTAGAGTTGTTATTTAAAGTATTCAACTGAATGAGAAATGAATCATCGAGTCTTCAACAAATCTCTCCCTCTCTCCTTTTACTTTCCGTTTTTTTTTNTCCGTTTTTTTTTCTTTTGGCCGGTTTGTTTTTCGTCGACGTTTTCCTCCCAATTGCCAGAAGTCAATAAGTTGAAGTTCCAACGAATAACCTCCTGCGAACAGTGAAT
Source organism: Cucurbita pepo subsp. pepo (assembly GCF_002806865.2). Lineage (NCBI taxonomy): Eukaryota > Viridiplantae > Streptophyta > Magnoliopsida > Cucurbitales > Cucurbitaceae > Cucurbita > Cucurbita pepo. The sequence goes on from NW_019658196.1 coordinate 306, forward strand.
GAAATAACCAACTAAAGACCCCTAGTATGCCCATGGTAAGAAA
>NW_019658197.1:0-348 GCF_002806865.2 Cucurbita pepo subsp. pepo
AAAGAAATATAACCAATGAAATCGATGATGAGGCGGCCGTCGCAGCCTCGACCGGCGGTTTTATGGAAGAACGTCTCGCCGCAGGGCAAAATGGTAGGGTAAAACGCGGCGGAGATTCCGCCGGTATCGGAATTGGAATCGCCGAAATTGTAAATCGCCGGAAAATCGCAAGCTCTTGAATCCGCCATTGAAATCANATTGTAAATCGCCGGAAAATCGCAAGCTCTTGAATCCGCCATTGAAATCAGAATGGAAGCTACTGTAAAAAAGGCCATTGGAATCTTCATCGTCATTGAAGGAACTCAAGATCCAAGACGAAGAAGAAGAAGAAGAAGAAGGAAAAACAGA
>NW_019658199.1:0-348 GCF_002806865.2 Cucurbita pepo subsp. pepo
CTATTAAAATCAAATGGTGGGATAAATATACTTATACCCACCCAGATATCAAAGCGGTAAAGGTCAGGCTATCATAGAATGGCCACTTTCAGGAGTTATCCAAGAAGAGGACCTCCAAATTCTTTAATTCAAAGTCGAAGCTACTCGCTACATTAGTCCAGACAACTTCAGAAGCTGATTTTCAAAAGCTTCTTCAAGAGGCCACATCAGTCGGTTCGATATCTTCTCCTTCTATTGTAGAAGAAGAAGAGGAAGACACGATTTATGATCTCAATGATCCATTCTTGGATTCTCAACCACCNTAAAAAAAAAGGAAGACCAAGAGGAGAAGAGCGACATTTTGGGGAG
>NW_019658200.1:0-348 GCF_002806865.2 Cucurbita pepo subsp. pepo
ACGAATTAAGGTATACTTGTTAAGAATTTTTACTTAGTGAACTTGAAGACTTAACAGAGAACTTTTAGAATAAGGACCCGAGTTATTCCAAGATTAAAACACTTTCGAGGACGAAAGTTTCTTTTAGAGGGATATGATGTAATAGCCCAAAAATAAATAAAGAAATAAAAAATAAAAATAATTATAAAATAGTTAAAATTATAATAATAAAAAAAATAAATTTAATTAATTAATTAATTAAAAAAATAAAAAAATAAANCCATCCCTTCCCACAATTATCTCTATTCTGCCCATCTACACTAACAAAAAAAAAAAAACAGAAAACCTGACAAAAAAAAAAAAAAAAAA
>NW_019658201.1:0-348 GCF_002806865.2 Cucurbita pepo subsp. pepo
TCACGTGTCTCACGACGTCATCTTTAACGAAAGCACCTTCTTGTAGTGGAATGACGTGATCGAGAAAGACCACAAACCAAATCAATTCACGGTGGAGTACCTCGTCACCGAGTCAGAAGAAGGAGGAGCCCAGCATCAGGAACCGTCACCGCCGCTAGCAGCTGCACCCCTTGAACTAGTGGAGTTCGCAACACCATGGACTGCAGATTCNCCGAAAGATGGACGACCTAGTGGGAGGAGGTGAACCACTTGGACTGGCGGCGCACGAACTCGAACAAGAGGTGGCTGAACTGCATGCCATCGGCGTAGATGAACTGAACACCTTCGCCGAAGCAGAAAAGAACCCGT
>NW_019658202.1:0-348 GCF_002806865.2 Cucurbita pepo subsp. pepo
TTAAAAACCTCGAGGAAAAGCCCAAAGAAGACAATATCTACCAGCGGTAGGTTTGGGCTTGAACTGTTACACATGTTCCTCTTACACTTCATGTTCTATTTCAAACGTTGAAATATATAATTAGGATAGAATATTGAAGCCCTTTTAGCTCAAGTGATTCTGAACTTTTCAGGTTTGATGTTTTTCANTTTGATGTAGGTTGGATTTCTTGTAATGGCAGATATCTAGTGAAAAAGCCAACTCGGAAGACCCTGCTTCAGCTTTCAAATCCGTTGAATCTTGCAATGACAATTCTGCTCTGGGAACCGAGGCAGAATCACCAAATGAAAACATTCCAACACAACACCC
>NW_019658203.1:0-348 GCF_002806865.2 Cucurbita pepo subsp. pepo
GTTCAAAATTAGTTAATTTAGTTACGTGTATAGATAGATAAGTTTTCATGATTATTCAATTACAAGCAATAGTTTATACACGTGTTTGACTAGAAAAAGTTATAAAAAAAAAACACGTAAATGAATAGATAATTAATAATAATAATAATAATTACCATATGTAAAAGGAAAATTAATTTTTACCCTCTTTTTGCCTGTTTTTACAATCTCATGCGATGATGTGAAGGGTTGAAAANGAAGTTATGGTGATGAAGCTTGTGATGCATGAACTTGAGCACAAAGATGAGGCACAAGAAAATACCAAATTAGGCATCAAATTGGTAGAAAAAGAAAAAGAAAAAGAAAAAG
>NW_019658204.1:0-348 GCF_002806865.2 Cucurbita pepo subsp. pepo
AAAAAAAAAAAAAAAAAAAAAAAAAAAAAAAAAAACTTAGACGTATATTGAATTATATTTTGTAAAAATATTAAGTTTCAAAATATATTTACTTTTATTTTATTAATTTTGAAAATAAAATGTTATTTATAGTTAAGGAAAAATGAGTTGAGAGAATTAGGGAAGGCCATTGATTATGGGGCAGTTGAGGAAAACGGTTATGATACAATCGCATATAAAAACAAATCCAACGCCAAATTCTCAATCAGAAGAAGCCTAAAAACCCTAAAAAGCCATCAATTCCCAATTTCAAAATGGCTGAAAACCGCTTGGTTTCTTTCTCACTCCTATTTCTTGCCGCCGCCGCCG
>NW_019658205.1:0-348 GCF_002806865.2 Cucurbita pepo subsp. pepo
CCCATTTTCTTTTAATTTCCTTTATATTATGTAATTTTTTTTAAAAAATAATTACTTTAATTTCAAATTTGATCTCGGTCTAACGATAATTAACATATATTCTTTTCCGTTCCAATCCTCATCTCCACATTTAGCGTCAAAAACGGGCAAAATTCTAATTTTTCAAATTTACGAGGACCAAATTTGTAATNGTATTTTTTTATTATAAACTAATTAGAAATATAAAGAAAATATCGAGAGATCGTAATGGACTTAATTTTAAATACAATAAATTTACAATCGAATAAAAATAGTTATGCACAAAAAATTTTATTTTCCTCCAAAAATTGAATAATTATAAAATTTTAA
>NW_019658206.1:0-348 GCF_002806865.2 Cucurbita pepo subsp. pepo
ATTTAGCTATCATACCTAACTTATCCCAAAACTTAGGTTACTCTTTTTTTCTCTCCCAACCCCAATAGCATACTTCTCCTACCAACTTCTAAAGAAACTTAAAGGTTATGGTTTGGTTTAAGAACTCCCATGGATGAAGTGAGATTAAATAACTTTGTTTGACTATTATATAAAGAAAAACTCTTCTCACCAACACCCCAAATGCAGTGTCCTTGTTATAGAAAAGGACACTCGTTTTAAAATGGTTCTCAATCTCCCCTTGTTATACAAAAGATATCTCCATCAATTGGAGNGTCGGGTATTTTGAAAAACCGAAACGAAATACAGTCTGCAATGGTAGTCATATCT
>NW_019658207.1:0-348 GCF_002806865.2 Cucurbita pepo subsp. pepo
AGACGCGTTTTAAAATCGTGAGACTGATGGTGATATGTAACAGACTAAATCAGACAATATTTGCTAGCACTTGGACTTTTACAAATGGTATAAGAGTCAAGACACCGAACGGTGTGCCAACGAGGACGCTGGCTCCCAAAGGAGGTGGATTGTGAAATCCCACATCAGTTAGAGAGAGGAAAGAAGCATTTCTTATAAGGGTATGGAAACCTCTCCCTAGCAGACACGTCTTNCTTAAACCGTGAGGCTGACGACGATACGTAATAGGCTAAAACGGACAATATCTGCTAGCGGTGTGTTTCAGCTCTTACAAAACATCTATATGCTCATTACATAAATGTCATGAAG
>NW_019658208.1:0-348 GCF_002806865.2 Cucurbita pepo subsp. pepo
CCTCAATTCCAGCAGCCCCAGTGCAATAACTGTTACGGATGCTCTGCTTACAGCATTTATAGCCCCACTGGTGATCCTTCCACCATGAGCCCCAAACACTTGTGTGGTTATTAATAAAAACATCTTCTTCATATTTACTTTTGGGAAGAGCCATTTCCTTCAAGGAGGAAAAAAAGGAANCAAAGCAAACATACTCGACAATCAACTCGTGTCATGATGCATTAGCTAGACAATTCTTAGTCCAAGCTTTTAATTTGAGCTTGAGCGGAAAGCACTACAATTACATTTGTTTTAAAAAGGTAGAACTATAATGCCTCGATGGTAGAGTACAGCTAATCATGCATTTTC
>NW_019658209.1:0-348 GCF_002806865.2 Cucurbita pepo subsp. pepo
CTGAGATATAAATTACAGAGAAATCTCAAATCTCTCTCCCAATGTAAATCTTGATCATCTGTGCAAACCCATCTCCTATAAATTTGAGCCGTATTTCTGTTTTCTCAAATCTGACATTTTTCATTTCTGTTTCATTTTTGCACGAACTATCAGGTGGGTTGAGGAGAGATTGTTTGGGAAAGTGACTAGGAGAGAGGTGGGAATAATTATTTTTATTTACTTATTTATTAATTTATTATTATTATTTTTTNTTTTTTTTTGTTCTTTGTTATTATTATTATTATTTTTTGGCTATTACATTATATCCCTCCGAAAAAAACTTTTGTCCTCAAAAGTGTTTTAATCTTA
>NW_019658210.1:0-348 GCF_002806865.2 Cucurbita pepo subsp. pepo
GATCACAATTTAGATCTACAGACCCACTCCCACTTCAGCTAACCAGGTTAACATTAAAATAAAAATTCATGATAAAATTATTTACGCTAATTCATCCACTCCCACTCCCAATTCAGCTATTCACACTAACATTAAAATGAAAATTAACTATTTATTGAGATTTTAAAAAGAATAGTCACTAATTTTAGATTGAATAGTTAGTACGGTTGGATCGAACACGTGACCTTCCAATCTTCANTAGTACGGTTGGATCGAACACGTGACCTTCCAATCTTCAATCTGACGCTCTCCCAACTAAGCTAAACCTGCAATCATTAGAAATAAAAATTCATGAGTAAAGATATTTTT
>NW_019658211.1:0-348 GCF_002806865.2 Cucurbita pepo subsp. pepo
TTATTTTATAAAATACTTAAGCCACGTGCTACCTACATTTTTAGGTAAAGGTAAGGCTCCCCTGTACGGTTGCCCTAGCTCTAGTTACGAACAACCTGTGAATGATCGACTTACTAATCATGGTTATATCAAATGGATAGAAATATATCTATAGTGAGGGGAGTTCNGTTAACAAGGTTAATAATTGTGTGCATACCATGTTAATTTCAAAGATTTAGATATTATGTTAAGACTAGGGTATTATGGTTGGAGATAGTTAGTTTTAGACATAACCTTCACCTAGAAGCCTAACAGACCACCACAACTAATGTGTTTAAATGTTAGTGTGTTCCATGATGTGACAACATT
>NW_019658212.1:0-348 GCF_002806865.2 Cucurbita pepo subsp. pepo
TAAAGTTTATCTTCTTTCCTAGGGCTTTTGACTCTAACCCACTTATTTTAAAAGGGTATAATTGAGTAATGAGAGGAGCACCTGGGATTAGTTCTTGTCCTAAGTCCTTTACTTAAAGGAAGGAATTTACTAAGCAAATTCTGTCATTACAAACATGGACTTTAGATAATTTGTAATTAATTTTGAGTCTATTGTTATTTGCACCTCTAAGGCCCTCAGTAGTTTTTTCAAAATACTTTGTAGGTATTAGGCCTTCTTGAATGCAATTTTGATCGGCTCTAGTATCTATGAGAGCCTTTAGTGTNAAGTACCATTTTTGGTATTGAGAAGTGGTGATGGCTCCAACGA
>NW_019658213.1:0-348 GCF_002806865.2 Cucurbita pepo subsp. pepo
TATATATATCCCGTCCAGTAGAGCTTTGAGATGTACTTTCTTTTCTTCGTACTCTATCTTGTTGTACATACATGAAGTCTTCAATAAAAAAATTCTTTTAGCCAAAGTTCTCCTTGCAATTTTCTCTATCTCATTCTTTGTGTTCATCTANCCTACTATTCTCCGGCCTTAGAACAGGATTGTGGAATCCGTTGAGTGACTTAACATTCCCTACTATTCTCCGGCCTTAGAACAGGATTGTGAAATCCGTTGAGTGAGTAAACTTGGAAGGGATTTAGTATATGTGAAGAGAGAGTTAAATATGAAGGCTCATGCAAATTTGAGATTACCAAATTTTGACACTCAAAA
>NW_019658214.1:0-348 GCF_002806865.2 Cucurbita pepo subsp. pepo
ATCCACTGTTCCTAGTACGCTAGTCGCTTATTCAGATGCTGTCTGGGCTGGTTGTCCCGATACTCATCGTTCTACATCCGGCTATTCTATTTATCTTGGTAACAATATTGTTTCTTGGAGTGCCAAAAAGCAACCTATTGTCTCACGCTCCTGCTGTGAATCTGAGTATCGTGCTCTTGCCACAACTGCTGCTGAACTTCTTTGGGTTATGCATCTTTTGCATGACCTCAAGGTCCCTATTTCACAGNTGCTCAAATCCCGTTTCTCACGTTTCTCCAAGTTGCTAACATCTTCACAAAAAGTATTTCTGGACCTCTCTTTGAATTTTTCAGATCCAAGCTTCACGTT
>NW_019658215.1:0-348 GCF_002806865.2 Cucurbita pepo subsp. pepo
AAGAAAAGGAAAAGGTAGTCGTACTCCTACCTTTTCCGTCGTACGATAGGAAAGTTTGAGCTAAAGAATCACACCTGGTAAGAAAGGCGGGCTTAGCAGGTTTCTCCAAACGTATAAACAAAAAGAGGAAGCAACCAGTCCTAAAGAGGTCAACGCATACGTGCTTTTTTCTTTCGTTTAGCGAGATAGCTTACCAGCTCTTTCGGCTCATAGCAGCAGTATGNCTTTTTCTTAAATGAAAGCGGATCTAACAGTTTCGATAAAACCAACCTCTTTTAAAGAAGGAGTCGCTCTGCCTTGATCACCGTGGATATATGCAGCTCCCGCTTTACCTTTGCCTACCGTGAA
>NW_019658216.1:0-348 GCF_002806865.2 Cucurbita pepo subsp. pepo
ATTTACTTGGTAAATGTCTTTCATACTACAATCTCTTGTAGTATGTTTTAGTTTGATAGTTCCATCTGAGACATATATTACACAAGTAAATGATATTAAGAGCATTATCATTAAATGATAATATATTTGGTTGAGACATATATCGTGGAGTACACAAGTAAATGATATTAAAAGAGCATTATCATTAAATGANGCATGAACATAGGGGCATTTCGAGAATTGAACTCAGGACCTCTCGCATCCTAAGTGAGAATTTTTTCCCCTCAATATATTTTTAGCTCCTACTCAATATATTTTTATCTCCAAATGCCCTTTCTAAAATGCCCTTTCTAAAAAAAATGCAACATT
>NW_019658217.1:0-348 GCF_002806865.2 Cucurbita pepo subsp. pepo
TTATTTTTTTTTTTGTATCAATTTTTTGTTCTTTGGCCGCTCAAATAAAAATTTAAGCATAACAACAGGAGGGAAGGTTTCTTCATAGTCCACCCCCTCTCTTTGGGTATAACCCTTTGCTACAAGTCAAGCTTTAAAGGTCTGTACCTTACTGGTTTGGTCTCGTTTCCTCTTGTAGATCCATTTGCAACCAATAGGTTTTACCCCATCTGGTTGATCTACAAGTTCCTAGACTGAATTGAAGTACATTGACTCCATTTCAAGATTCATGGCTTTGATCCACTGATCTCTNGAACGCCATCATCAAGTATGATGACTTGAGTTTCTGTCAAACCCAAGTAACGATCG
>NW_019658218.1:0-348 GCF_002806865.2 Cucurbita pepo subsp. pepo
CTAGGGACAGTGGCCCAGCGGTGTGTGAACTAGCTGGTGAGACTGTACTCGCACGTATGGGCTACGTGTAGAGTATATGATACACGTCCACGATTACCTGTTAGGATTACACCGTAGGGAAAACGAAACGAAACGAAACGAAACGAAACGATAGGTCCCATCATTTCATTGCATGTGTTTGTCGCATAACCCCGATAGGGGGTCACTTACTGAGTATTCTAGAAATACTCAAGCCTCGTGCTACTTTACTTTTGCAGATAAGGNTCCCCCAGGATCGTGGCACATGCATAGGGTAGTTGGTTGTTTTTTTTTCCATTTCGTAGTCTAGGCCGAATTTGGTTGCATCAT
>NW_019658219.1:0-348 GCF_002806865.2 Cucurbita pepo subsp. pepo
GTTGCCTTGTATTAATTTGTTTGTATTGTGTAGATAATAAATAAATCAATCTTTTTAATACTTTTTTTTTTTTAATTTTGAACAAATTTCAATTAAAAATGAAAAACTTTTATTAATGGAAAAAATCAAACACCCAAAAATAAAATTAAAAAAAAAAAAACNAAAAAAAAAACACATAATTCTTCAAAGGCTTAATGTCAAATCCAAGCCATCTGACGCATCAGAGCTACAATCATTCTCCTCAGTACTGTTGAGATCAATCACTTCTTGCCGTGGCTGCCGCTGCTCCGCCGCCGACCGGGCACCCGTCGTCCTTGCGCCACCATTATTCCTTTGATTTTGGTTCCC
>NW_019658220.1:0-348 GCF_002806865.2 Cucurbita pepo subsp. pepo
CGCTCGATCTAGATGAACACAAAGAAAAGGATAGAGAGAATGCAAGGAGAACTTTGGCTAGAAGGATTTTTTATTGATGACTTCAGGTATGTACAACAAGAGAGAGTACAGAGAATAGAAAGTACATTTCAAAGCTTTACTGGACGGGATATATATATGGTTCAGTCTACTAAATATAGCTTTACCAGAATTAACCATCTACTATATATAGCTATTTACCATATATAGCTTTACCGGATATAGCTTTACCATATATGGCTTTACCAAATATAGCTTTACCGGANTATAACTCAACAGAAAATGTATATGGAATGCGGCTTCTTTCTTTGCTTCTGCTTTCAAGACTGA
>NW_019658221.1:0-348 GCF_002806865.2 Cucurbita pepo subsp. pepo
GATGACCTAAGTAACTCGGCCTTAATCCTGCGCTAACTATGAATTCCTGTTTATTCAGAATTATTCTTAGATTTGCATGGGTGAGAGTGGCCCGAGTTCGTCGACTCAGTAAGCCTCCCATTTTAGGGGTAAGACTGGATGAATAGCTGGGAACATAGGATGCAAGATAGAATTTGTAACGACCCTAAATTTCCACATATCTAGAGTCGCCACTAACGTCTCATGCTCATCTCTAATGCAGAATAAAAACCAAAGCATGCATGCTCATCTTTACTAGCGGAAAAATTTAAAACTTCAGANAAAGCATGCATGCTCATCTTTACTAGCGGAAAAATTTAAAACTTCAGA
>NW_019658222.1:0-348 GCF_002806865.2 Cucurbita pepo subsp. pepo
GCTAACCATGAACTTCTGTTTATTCGAAATTATCCTTAGATGTGCATGGGTGAGAGTGGCTCGAGTTTGCCGACACAATAGGCCTCCCATTTCAGGGGTAAGACTGGGTGAATAGCTGGGGACGTGGGGCGCAAGATGGAATTCGCTCCTACCCACTTTTGGGGATAGAAGAGAGGTAGTTTCCTTAAGTACTAACTCCAGGTCTTGAACAAGGGGCCCCACCCTCTCATTGGCCTGAGAGGGATTCGGTTTACTGGTTGGNAGGAACAAGAAATACCTTCAGAGGTAAAACGGTAAATTGAGCCATCTCTAGTTACGAACAAATTGTGAAGGATCGACTTACTGATC
>NW_019658223.1:0-348 GCF_002806865.2 Cucurbita pepo subsp. pepo
TAATTTTACTTTTAATTTTTTATTTTTAAAAATTATGTTAGTTTTCTCGTTATCTTTTTTTTTTTATTTTTTATTTTTACTGCTCTTGAAGAAATATTTAGATTCTTTCCAATATTTTTAATTTTTTAATTTNTAATTTTTTTAATTTGACTTAAATTTTAAAGACGCTTGTAAAGTGCTAGAAATAAAATTGCAAAAGTTATAAGTGAATATTATTTATAAATTTAATTTTTTTAAAAATTTAAATTATTGAAATGACTTGAAACAATGACAAAATTATAGAGTAGGATTGAAAGGCATTCTCTAATTCACCACCACAATAATTCATTGTCTCATTTTCTACTCTGA
>NW_019658224.1:0-348 GCF_002806865.2 Cucurbita pepo subsp. pepo
AGGAGTTAGCCGCTTTGAAAGACTCAAGCGAAACCCAGGCAAGATTATAAAGACTCGGTAAAGCTATTACCTGAACCTGATCTCACTCTATTCCTCTCCCTGAACTGTAATCAAGATTCCTTATGAATAAGACTGAACTACTGAACCTTCTTTCACTCCTCTCCCTTCCGATGTCGCTGTTGAACTCGTTCGCCTCGTAACCTCGGGCTCACCGCTTTCGCTCCTTTCCCTGTCGATCTCGCAGCTTCGCTTATTCACCTTGTAAACTCGGTCTCACAATTCCTGAACCTCCTCTTAAGGTTTCNATCTCTCCTTCTCTTTTCTGTTCGCTCATGAACCTCCCCTCTT
>NW_019658225.1:0-347 GCF_002806865.2 Cucurbita pepo subsp. pepo
AGTTGAGACCCAATCGGGAGATGTTTCAGCTTATATATATTCCTACTAACTTAATGTAATTTCCATTACGGACAAATATTCTTCTTATCTGCGGATCTATTCAATGCTGGAATTAGACCTGCTATTAATGTGGGTATTTCCATCTCCGGAGTAGGTAGGATCTGCAGCTCAAATGAATGCCATGAACCAAATAGCCAGCAAATCGAAATTGGAATTGGCTCAATTTGTTGAATTATCAACCTTTGCGCAATTCGCTTCTGATCTCGATAAAGCTACTTGGAATCAATTGGCAAGAGGTCAACGATAACGTGGCTGGCTCAAACAATCCCAATCAGCCCCTCTTCTCT
>NW_019658226.1:0-347 GCF_002806865.2 Cucurbita pepo subsp. pepo
AACTATCATTACAAAATAAATTTATTACAATTTTAGGCAAATTTTGATTATTTTAATTAAATTTTTAGAAAATGTATTCAAACCTGTCAAATTTGACATCTTAACCATTTTTATCTTAATTTTAAAATATTTATAAAAAAAATATCAAATTAATATTGCAACTATATTAGTAAAATAATGGACAGAGATTAATCGTAATTTTTTATAATTTAGACAATATTTAAAATAAAAAAATAAATAAAATAAAAGGTGAAATAACGACATAAACGTTTTTCGCAGGTTGCCGGGGATGTATAACGTACGGGTGTGTTTCCACTATGTGTAATTACGATGTTACCCCTCGTATT
>NW_019658227.1:0-347 GCF_002806865.2 Cucurbita pepo subsp. pepo
TTCTCGGAGACAGTGTATCTTCGTTCGGCATCGTTGAGCTTCGAATTTCGTAAGCGATGGGGTGGCCTTCTTGAATAAGGACCCCATCGAGAGCAAAGTCGGAAGCATCGATTTCTACTTCAAATGGCTTTGTGACGTCAACAACCCGAGGACAGGACCCCTCGTCATGGTTGTTTTCAGATTTTCAAAGGCCATTTGACAATCATTCGACCACGACCAAGGGTGGTCTTTCTTCAACAGCTCTGTCAATGGGGCGGCTCGTCGTGAAAACCCTTCGACGAACCGCCTATAGTAGTTGGATAGTCTTAAGAAGGACCTCAACTCAGATACGGAAGTAGGAACCTTCC
>NW_019658228.1:0-347 GCF_002806865.2 Cucurbita pepo subsp. pepo
CCGACCCCTCCCATGGATGCCACATTAATCGCCGAATTAACCTGGGAAAATCCCTTCCCATTGGGGAGGTGTTAGATGAACACGACTCTCTATACTAATATAATATTGTCTAATTGGGAGGGGTTAGATGAATCCGAATCTCTATAATAGTATAATATTGTCTAATTTGAGCATAAGCTCTCACCTAGCAAGCTTTGATTAAGGATTCTCCAAAAGGTCTTAGAGCATTCTGGATTATAATCCTATGTTTCTGTGAGACTTTCATCATTCAACATGAGGAATAAAACAAACATCAGGTCGATTTACATTGGGCGTGATCGGCGAGGTGAAAAGGGTCGTCTGTAAAT
>NW_019658229.1:0-347 GCF_002806865.2 Cucurbita pepo subsp. pepo
TTGATCCTAATAAGTGTTGTCTTACGATAGGTCAAGAATCAGAAATAAAACTACAATCCTTTCCTTTTCAGAAGTTGCTCCTTCATCACCTTTATATTATATTGGTTAGATTGATTTTGAAATTTAAAATAAAAATTAATCAAATTTTTTTTTTTTCATATTTCAAATTATTAATTGAAACTCAACTTATTCATCTCATGTTAAGTGTTTAAATATTCGAGACAAAATTATTTTTAAATAAAATTTTATTATAGTTAATTTTTATTTATAATTTAATAAATCTTAATTAACTATTAAATACGAGAACCTACCTAATTAATTTTTGTTTCTATAAAAAAAAAAAAAAA
>NW_019658230.1:0-347 GCF_002806865.2 Cucurbita pepo subsp. pepo
TCTCCTCTAACTCCGATCTCATACGCTTCTTTTACCCCATATCTATTCACACATATCTTCCGTAACATAAGTAGCTCCATAGGAGTACAGCTAATAACATTGAGGATTAACACCATGGATCATATTTAGAGATCGTCTCTATCTTGTATGGTCATCAGTGGTGTAGGGCGTGTAAGAAACCCTTTGAATGTTTGGAGCATGTTGGGTGGGGATGTCAGTTTGCATCAGTGATTTGGAATATCTTTTTTAGGGTTTTTGGTAGACGTATGGCTTGGCACCATCCACTGTGCGCCTAAACCGAAGGCGTAGTGGCATTTCCTTCGGTTACTGCATCGTTGGCCTATCCT
>NW_019658231.1:0-347 GCF_002806865.2 Cucurbita pepo subsp. pepo
AGGTAAACGAAAATCTCTCTCTAATATATGCATTTTAAAATCGTGAGGCAGATGATCATACGTAATGAGCCAAAACAGAAAATATCTACAAACAGTGGGCTTTGACTATTACAAATGATATCAGAGCTAGACACCGAGCGATGTGCCAACAAGGATGTTGGGACCCCAGGAAGGGTGGTGAGTCACCGGACAATGAGAGGCACTGGTTGGTGTAGGACTAGGCACTCTCTATAGTAGACGCGTTTTAAAACCGTGAAGCTGACAACAATATGTAACAAGACAAAGCAGACAATATCTACTAACAGGAACTCGTCTCCCACCAAATCCAATCTATCAAATTGTTATCT
>NW_019658232.1:0-347 GCF_002806865.2 Cucurbita pepo subsp. pepo
ATATGTTGGGAACTCACCCATGTGTCGATCATCTCATTAAGACATTTCAAACATTCATCCATCTAGATTCTCTCGAGCATCAGACTCTCCCGTGTACATGCTAAACCATTTACGACATACTTTCTTGATAGCGGGAGCATGATCCAACCTTCGACACATGGGTTGGAGAGCAATACTGGCACACCTATGCCATCTCTTACTTTCTTGTTTCTTTCATCAACCATAGAAAATGTTATCTATTTTAAGATTAAGATCAATCATTAGCTCAGGCATAAATCCTAGCTTGGAAAAATATGAAAATAAGAGGGGTAATGTGCCATTGCAACCATATCACAATCCTCACACAA
>NW_019658234.1:0-347 GCF_002806865.2 Cucurbita pepo subsp. pepo
GGGCTCAGCATCCTCACTAACACTCGTTTCCTTCTCCAATCGATGTGGGACCCCAAATCCACCCCCTTCGAGATCCAGCGTCCTTGCTAACACACCGTCTTATGTCCACCCCCTTTCGAGGCTCAGCTTGGATCTAATACCATTTGTAACGTTCCAAGCCCGCGGCTAACCGATATTGTCCTCTTTGGACTTTCCCGTCTAGACTTCCCCACAAGGTTTTTAAAATGCATCCGCTAAGAAAAAGTTTTCACATCCCCAACCGATGTAGGATTTCACATACCTCATTCTTATACTACTTTAGTTTAGCTTAGCTTAATTTAAGCCTTACATGAGCAGCTGCAGACCTC
>NW_019658235.1:0-347 GCF_002806865.2 Cucurbita pepo subsp. pepo
GCTTGGGCCATTACAAATGGTATCAGAGCCAGACATCGGACTATGTGCCAGCGAGGAGGCTGATCCCTGAAGGGGTTAGACAAGAGGCGATGTGCTAGTAAGGACGCTGGCCCTGAAAGAGGGTGGATTTGGTGGGGGTCCCATATCGATTAGAAAAAGGAACGAGTGCCAGCGAGGACGTTGGACCCTGAAGGGGGTGGACTGTGATATCTCACATTGGTTAGGGAGGAGAACGAAACACCCTTTACAGGGGTGTGGAAACCATTCCCCAGTAGGTGCGTTTTAAAGCCTGGAGCGGAAGCACGTAAGGGAAAGCCCAAAGAGGACAATATCTACTAGTGGTGGGC
>NW_019658236.1:0-347 GCF_002806865.2 Cucurbita pepo subsp. pepo
ATTTGATCATAAACAAATTGTTCATTAGAGAATCAGTAGTATGTAAGGTGAAAGATGTAATTACAGGGGTAAAATAGACTTTTGACCCAACTGTAATTATGAACAACTCGTGAAGGATCGACTTGCTTGTAATATTTATATCAATCGATATAACTTGTCCTACAGTGCATAAGAGTGCAATAGGTCTATAATGGAGTGATCTATAGTTAATGAAGGGAAATTGATTAATTAAAAAGTTTAATTAATTAGTTTTATATCATTGGAGCTTATAATATGTAGATCCATAAGGTCCCCTTGTTAGCTCATAGTAATGCTCGAAGTGTAACGACCTTAAATTTCCACATACT
>NW_019658237.1:0-347 GCF_002806865.2 Cucurbita pepo subsp. pepo
TTGGCTCGGTACAATTGATTCATTGCAGAGCTTCATGTTTCAAATGAACTTCTCATCAAATTCCTTGAACTTTGCTCGATCTCCGGTCATGTGATTGCTTGCTCTGTTGCCTAAGTACCACATGCTTGTCTCCACTTGGTCTTTGATAAGGCAACCCTAATCCTTAGCTCAACGAACCAAGCTTTTGTTGAAGCAAGAACCCTTGAATCAAAGAAACTAACACCTCCTTATACAAAATTTGTACAATAAGAATTGCTTGAAACTTAGAAATCGCAAAGATGATGCTCGGATTTCTAAGGCAGAATTTCTCAACTTGAGAGATTAATTTCATTCATCACAAATCTAAT
>NW_019658238.1:0-347 GCF_002806865.2 Cucurbita pepo subsp. pepo
GGGGCGTTCTCGATCCCTCGAACTCGACTAGCGAAATTCAATGAGCAGAGTGTCTCTCCAACGTCGGCTGAACTTGGACTAATCTGTACAAACATCAGGGTTTTGCAATCTCCTCCTGAACATAGAATTTCCATTAATGTCATATACTAAGCAAATAAGCTACCAGAGAGACCATTAATTTAAGCTCAGGGAAAGAATAAGGATCAAAATATTAAGGCAATGAAGCTCACCTAAAGAACTTTGCAGCAAATGAGTGAGTTTAGAGTTTCTGTTACAAGAAAAGTAAAGAAAACTCAGTCAGATATACCAAAGAACACATTTCCTGGTCAAATAAGAGAGTTGGATGG
>NW_019658239.1:0-347 GCF_002806865.2 Cucurbita pepo subsp. pepo
AGGTTAAAAAAAAATCCTAACAATATCCTTTAAATTTGGTCGGTTAATTATAGGCCACTTCAGTTCCAAACCTGTCATTGATATCAGTGCTTTACCGCTAACAAACATTATTAGCTTACCTGTTGTTGTCAGCTTACGAGGTTTTCACATCTTTGTGTTTGTAAGGAAGATTTTGTTTCAATTTGGAATTCTGGGCACGAGTAGTATCTAAAAAAAATTAAAAATTTAAGTTTCGATTGTTGAAAAATGTCAAAGATAATGTATATATCCTCAAACAATTCTAATTTGAATTTCGAGATTAATTCGTCTAAGCTGAAACATCTCTCGATTGGGTCTCAACTATTGGT
>NW_019658240.1:0-347 GCF_002806865.2 Cucurbita pepo subsp. pepo
ACTAAGAATCAGTCGTTTACCTCGAGAACCAAAAAAGAAAGATGCCTGTCTACCCCTATGAGGAAAGGAAAGCCAGGAGCAGTCAGTTCACCCCCAACAAAGCTAGACTCCTTCGGAGCCTATTTGAGTTACCATTGTTGATCCATCAGCTTTTGAGCTAGCTGCAGTATAGTTAGTATACAAGTAATCTCTTGGATATTCGATCGAGGCATAATTGCAGTGTCCACCTGAATTCAGTCAGCAACTCCTGTGCCATATTCGAACACACCAATAACCAGTGGGAGAGGCACCACCACCGTTTAATCCACGAAGCAGATAGGAATGAAGTCTCAGATCAAAATCCAGTC
>NW_019658242.1:0-347 GCF_002806865.2 Cucurbita pepo subsp. pepo
GATGATATGAAGTCCTTTCGACTTTCTCAATGACTTCAATTGGTCCCTCATATTATCGCACTAGTCGCTGGTCCCGATTCCCACGGAATCTAAATTGTTTTGATCTCAGCTTGATCATAACTTGATCACCAGCCTAAAACTCTGATGATCTTCATTTTTGGTCTGCCCACTTCTCCAAGTACGCTCGTGCTATTTCAGAGGTTTGCTAGCACTCTTTAGTGAAGTTGTACACTTGAGGCTTCTCCCAGCATAGGAGTGGTCAATAACATGGGGCATAAGTGGCAATCTACCACATACAATTTCAAGAGGGGTTTTTCCTGTCGACGAGCTTTGTTGGCAATTGAAGC
>NW_019658243.1:0-347 GCF_002806865.2 Cucurbita pepo subsp. pepo
TATGCAGTTTTATGTATTTCCTATAGGGCATTGGAACCAATGAATAAAGATAGATCATTTGGGTGCATTTGCCAAGTCTCTGAAACTTACCGTTATCATTTGATATTAGAGCCAAAGCAAAACAAAGTGATCCAAGAGAGAAAATAAGCGACGACAAAACACTCACCAAGATTCCATAGTTTGATGGTCACTATNAAGGTTCTTGAAGTGAAGAATGAAGAAAACGTCGATGATTATTTTGGAAGAGTAATGGCTGACTCTAACAAGATGAGAAGCAACAGAGAAGACATGTCAGATTCGAAGATAGTTGAGAAAATACTTCGAACTCTGACTGACAAATTCACATA
>NW_019658244.1:0-347 GCF_002806865.2 Cucurbita pepo subsp. pepo
AGACTCCTTATTCATGAGCCAGAACAGTCAGGAAAGACGACAAAACAAGAAGAAATGAAAACGCTGCTGCTTTGAAAGACTCAACTTCTTATGAATGAGAGAGAGAGAGTTTAATGATCTTTTATTAATTCATTCTATCTTCTCCCTATTTTGAGGGGTATTGACGAGGTATTTGAGTGAATTTGCCCTTCACCTTTACTGGAAAGAAAAGAGAATGAAATCGGGGCGGGGAGACTCTCGACTCATTATCCTGAANCATAAACAAAGACTAACCGAAAGAGTTTCCGAACCTCATTCCTCTCCTTATAGGTGTCATTGAACAAGGGCCGAAAGATGAATGGACTCTC
>NW_019658245.1:0-347 GCF_002806865.2 Cucurbita pepo subsp. pepo
CTAAGATAACTGAAAGTCAAACAAAGCATGAGTTGGGGGCATAAAAGCAAAATCAAGAGCTCAATCTAAAGGACAAGCTTAAGGAATAAGAGAAAGAATGTTTCTACTTTATCCCCTCCTTCATCAGATCTTATAGAGACAGCAAGAACAGGGGGCGATCTCTATAGTCTTTCACCTACGTTTTTCACTTATTTGAATTTGAGGTTATTCCCCTCACATGATAACCTTCAAGGTACTTTCCGGGCCCGGCCAATATGAGAATTTTTTCTATTTCTTTAGATTCACCCTAAATNTAAGATCAAATAAAAAAAAAGATTGGTTTGGATTCCTTTCTTTGCTGTCTTGAG
>NW_019658246.1:0-347 GCF_002806865.2 Cucurbita pepo subsp. pepo
AGGTTGAGTCGGAACTCTCATTAAGCTTTCTATTCTATTTAGTGAGTAAAAGAGTGAAATCACGTTAATCAGTCATAGTCCAGCCAGCCATATGTACTCTTCTGTCGAATGAATCGTTTCGTCTTTACTCTCATGAATAAGGAAAGAAAGGAGTATTTCTCTTAGTTTANTAGTCCAGCCAGCCATATGTACTCTTCTGTCGAATGAATCGTTTCGTCTTTACTCTCATGAATAAGGAAAGAAAGGAGTATTTCTCTTAGTTTCCAGTTCAAGAAGGCGTAGAAGTAATAGTTCAGGCAATGAATAGAATTGTTCAACCCTCGTGAAAGAGAAGAGAAAGAGCTAGT
>NW_019658247.1:0-347 GCF_002806865.2 Cucurbita pepo subsp. pepo
TCCATGAGAAGGTATTTTTAAAACTCTTTTTCAAAATAATAGTAGTAATTTCCAATAGTTCAACAAGGCTCAGTCAAATCCTTTACATATGTTCCTTCTTCGTTAAATTAGTTTGTATTCCAAGAAAATTTGGTGTGTGATCTTATCAAATTTTGTCTATTTCCAAATTTCAGAGTGCAACGCAATTGATTCTGACTCCCGATTCGAACAAGACTGTTNTATACATATTGTAAGAGAGAGTTTGTAATATATTATTAGATATGCCAAATTCTATGTTCAACACACTATGTTTTATAAACTTGAGGGAATCTCTAATATGGTTTATAATGTTATGGAGGATTCTGTTT
>NW_019658248.1:0-347 GCF_002806865.2 Cucurbita pepo subsp. pepo
GTAGGCAGTATCATTTCGATCGGTAACTCTCAGACCGTCATCTCGTATGAAAAGCTCGTTTCGACCCTGAGCAGCGCTAAAGAGCATCATGCTAATCTTATATCCCGAATGGATTTCTTTGGGATGGTGGCAGGGCCGCTTATTGGAATAGCGTTAATTGAGTATGGCTACCGGNGCTGCTGGTTGTTCCCTGCATTTTATATGCGGCCAATGCGTTATTTTTTATCCTGAGAAAAAAAGATTTACGTGACATGCAGGTTGTAAAATCGGATTCACTGGTAACAAGTACAAACAGAGAGGGCGATTTTATACAGTACATAAGAGTTGTTATTCTGTCGCCGGTGCTA
>NW_019658249.1:0-347 GCF_002806865.2 Cucurbita pepo subsp. pepo
TTTTTCCCTTTATAATTAGCTTGGAAGAAATTAGGTTCAGATCTCCTTGTCCATTTAATTAGATTTTTGTTAACATTTTAAGTTATAGGAAATAAGATTAGAATCAATAAATTTTAGTCGGCAGTTCTATAAATTGTAAAATTGATAGCCAAACTGATTGATTAAAATTGGCCAATAATATCTATTTACCAATTGAAAGTAAATACAAAATAAGAGTAATATTAGAAAATGAAAAGAATGAAAATAATTAGAGANAAGGAGATATCATAGGGCAAGAAATTTTGTCTAATAACACTATATAAAGTTAGAATAGAAAATAAAATATTTAGTGAAAATAACCTTATATA
>NW_019658250.1:0-347 GCF_002806865.2 Cucurbita pepo subsp. pepo
TTACAATTAGGACAATGTGTAGGAGGAGGGATAAATTCCTTTACAATCCATGGCTTGTGGCCTCAGAAGGGGAGAAACTCGATAACTAACTGTCGGAGCACCTTCTTATGAACAGGTAAAACTCAAACATTCATTTATTTTAGTTCAGTTTATTAGAGGTACAAATTATAATTAGTTCATTATGTTTGAATTATAATAGTTAAGGGTGAAAAAAATAATAATTTTTTTGTTTCATGTTGTCTTCCAATTGTAGCTTAAAGTTTACAAGTAGACAAAAGAAGGGGATGTTAATNCAATTGTAGCTTAAAGTTTACAAGTAGACAAAAGAAGGGGATGTTAATTCCATA
>NW_019658251.1:0-347 GCF_002806865.2 Cucurbita pepo subsp. pepo
GGCTACAAAATAATTAATTGATTTATCCACGTAATCATACGAGAAATTGTAAATTCCAGCTGTGTTTGCCAACTGGCAGGTAGCCTCCTTTCTTCTTTGCATTAAGTGGGCCCATTCATATTTATATGCTAATTGGTGCATTTAATTAGTAAAGNTATACTATGTAATTTAATTTCATATAACCTAATGTTATAAATATTTTATATACGATAAATAAATTATTATTTATATTATTTTGCAGCCAGTTCTGGAACAGGAATAATTTTACGAGATATGACTTTCGAGAACACAGCGGGGCCAAGCAAACACCAAGCAGTGGCACTTCGTGTCAGTGCAGACCATGCGGT
>NW_019658252.1:0-347 GCF_002806865.2 Cucurbita pepo subsp. pepo
CATTGACTAATTTAGAGAATGATCATGGATTTATAAGCGAGAAATACATCTACATTGGTATGAGGCCTTTTGAGGGAGCTCAGAACAAAGTCATGAAAGCATATGTTCAAAGTGAACAATATCATACCATTGTGGAGGGTCGTGACTACTAACTACTAACATGGTATTAGAGCTATGCCCTTAACTTAGTCATGTCAATAGAATCCTCAAGTGTCGAACAAAGAGTGTTCTTTGTTCACTCTTTGTTNAGAGGCTGTTCTAGGGTTCCATAGGCCTTAGGGGAGACTCTATGGTGTACTTTGTTCCGGGAGAGGATAAGTTCAAAATGGAGTACCGTGATTCCTAAC
>NW_019658253.1:0-347 GCF_002806865.2 Cucurbita pepo subsp. pepo
GAAGAATATAAAATGGACTTGATTTAATGACAACAAGCATATAATACAACTAGAGCAATAATTATGGACATCACACATTGATACATAATTCTTCGCTCTCTCGAGGGTCTCGCATTAAATCGTTCAAGTCCAAACCTAAAGCGTGGAATCATAGAAGAAGAACTAACATTTTGACTAGAGAGAGTAGGGGCCTCTCATCGTCGAGGCTTCTNACATTTTCAACAGGGGAGTGCTATCAATGGAGGCTGAATCAGAACCAAAGTACTTTTCCCTTTCTCCTCCCCAGCAAAATTTTGTACTTATCCCTTTCAGACCCATCAAAATTTTGATATGTTTACAAAAATTTT
>NW_019658254.1:0-347 GCF_002806865.2 Cucurbita pepo subsp. pepo
GTATTAATATCCGTTGAATCGCTAGAAAACAAACGAATATTTAGAGGAAGAAAATCATGCTCACTGCCTTCTTTGTTTTCTTAACCTCTGTCAGACTGGTTCACCTATTTTGAGATCTGGTCTTATAATGATTTTTTATGTTTGATGACCTTTACCAGACTGGTTCACTCCTGTTTAGACGGGTTCTCTTAAAATTGTTTGTTGTTCCAGACACTAGACACAATTTGCATCCTACCCTAGAAATTTGGAAGAAATGCAGCATCAGAAGACTTTAAACCTAGTATCTAAANAAATAGTACTTGTAGGATTCGATTAGGACAAGCACATATGATTAGAAATCATATCTA
>NW_019658255.1:0-347 GCF_002806865.2 Cucurbita pepo subsp. pepo
AGTTGCTATTGGCTATAAGTTCATGTTATGTCCTTCATCCTGTCTAATACTCTTGTGTTATTTAGTTATGTCCTTCTCTAGGACATTGTATCGGGTAAAGTGATCACAGTAGACCCAACAAAGATAGAGGTAGTCATGAGATGATAGACCAACCTCAGTCACTAAAGTGAGGAGTTTTTTGAAGTTAGCAGTCAACTATAGTTGGTTTGTTCGGAACTTCTCCNCAAGTCTTTCTTATGGACAATGACATGTAAGCAAAGTTTTTAGTTGTTTAAGGAAAGGATGGTGACCGCGCTAGCACTCAGGGCCAAATGGATCAAGTAATCTCGAGGTCTACATTAACACCT
>NW_019658256.1:0-347 GCF_002806865.2 Cucurbita pepo subsp. pepo
AAAAAAAAAAAAAAGAGAGGAGGCTTTTAGTGCCAAAAACATGTATAGAGAAAGAGAGAGAGAAAGTTTGCAGTGTAATTCCGAAGCATTTTTCTCCGTCTTCTGCTACTCGTTGGAGCAGTATTAATAGAATTTGCATGGATGCCTAAGAATTAAGCATATGCCATATTGATTGGCTTAGTATCAATTTCACTTTATCCTTGTCTTTCATAAAGTGTTTTTTGGAACATATTTTGAAGTTAATTTTGTATTTATTTTATGATGTTTTTATATTTGCCAATGAAACATTTGGATTTGTAATCAAATTTTAAAAATGATTTTTTTTTTTTTTTTTTTTTTTTTTTTTT
>NW_019658258.1:0-347 GCF_002806865.2 Cucurbita pepo subsp. pepo
AAATAAGGGCAGAAACGACTTCGGAAGGGCCAAAAATCTTGAAATCGATATATTATAGTGTTACCGATTCACCAAGCTGAGCTGCCGAGCCGACCAATTAAGCCGCCGAGCTGAGCTGCGGGATTTGATGGAGCCGAGCTGCCGTACACGTCAAGCCGAGCTGAGAGCACGCGTGCGGAGCTGAGACCAAGGCTGCAGCGCGCGTCCGCGTTGGGCCGAAACGCACAGGGCCCGCGTTCGTTCCGTGGGCTGGTCCAGAGGCCAAACGTGAACCCGACCCGTTTTCCTTCNACGCCGCCAACGGCAACGTCACAACCCCGATTCCGATGATGCGACGACACCCCTCA
>NW_019658259.1:0-347 GCF_002806865.2 Cucurbita pepo subsp. pepo
TGAATCGTAATTAAAATTTTAAAATTGTTCTTAAATTCTTAATTACTCACTGTCATTGTCATTTCATGAAATCAATAAATGAGATATTTCTGATCTTATAAGCTCATACTTGAATAGTAATTAAAATTTTAAAAATGTTCTTAAATTCTTAGTTACTTGCTGTCATTGTGATTTCATGAANCTGATCTTATAAGTTCCTACTTGAACAGTAATTATATTTTCAAATTGTTCTTAAATTCTCAATTACTCATTGTCATAGTGATTTCATGAAATCAATGAATGTGATATTTCTGATCTTATAAGCTTCTTGAATAGTAATTATATTCACTTATTTCATGAAATCATAA
>NW_019658260.1:0-347 GCF_002806865.2 Cucurbita pepo subsp. pepo
TTCTCTCCTTCTGGAACTGTAACCTCCTCTCTCTCCTTTTCCTTTCTTATTTCTTCTTTGTCTGGGTAAATGAGTGAATTCAGTACAGTAGCTCTTTTCTCTTTTCCGAGGTAAATAGGCTTTCTTTGATTCCCTTCCTCTTATTTTATGGGTAAGTCAAAAGGTTAAGTCAGTTCTCCCGGATTCNTGCCTGCCCTGCATTGATTGGACTGATAAGGTAAAACAGCTAATGAATTGACTCTCTTTCACTAACTATTCTTTCATTAGGTTGGTTGAGTAGCTAATTCATGGACTTGCCCTTCACTGTCAAGGATCTTGACTCCTTATGACTGAGCTAGATTGCCCTC
>NW_019658261.1:0-347 GCF_002806865.2 Cucurbita pepo subsp. pepo
CCCTATCCCATCACGAGGGTACGGACGCATACATCCAATGGTAGAACAACGATCGTTATGCCCTACATAGCGCTGCCGTGACAGTCCTAGTTTTAATGGGTCCCGGTATAAGGGCTCCCAGAGCATGCCCACCGGCTAGCGACAGTGGGCCAGCGGTGTGCGAACTAGCTGGTGAGCCCATACTCGCACGTATGGGCTGCTACGATTACCTGTTAAGATTACACCGTAGGAAAAACGAAACGAAAGATAGGTCNAGGGTCACTTACTGAGTATTTTGCAGATAAGGGCAAGGCACCCATGTGACAATGACGGCGGCATCGTACACCCCGGGACCGTGGCACATGCAT
>NW_019658262.1:0-347 GCF_002806865.2 Cucurbita pepo subsp. pepo
ATATATATATATATATAATATTTTCTTTCTTTCTTTCCCGGGTCGTTACAGTCACCTTCAAGAATATCATGTCCCTTGAGCTCATATGTCTCATGTTAGTGTATTACTCTAAGCCATGCACATTCTTGTTCTAATCTTCCACACCCTTACAAGGAATTTTTTGTTCATCTCTCCAACTGTTGTGGGATCTCACATTGACAAACNAACAAGACTTACAGTTGCTCCTTCAAAACCTTACTATGAAAAGAATAGGTTTAGTAAGGTTTTGACCCTGACGTCGAGACAAGCAAAGCGGCGGCCCTCAAATGGCGCACATCTACCACAAGAGGCCCAATATAGAAGAATTA
>NW_019658263.1:0-347 GCF_002806865.2 Cucurbita pepo subsp. pepo
CCTTTAATCTCCAAATCTTTGTTGTCGGCAAGATACACTTTTCGAAATTTCCAAACTTTAAATTTCGGAACAACTCTTTATTTGGAGACGAATGAAAAGATGCACCTGAATCAAAAATCCAGGATTCAATCGAACTGTCCACGCTGAGGATTAGAGCATCCCCAATGTCTTCTGCTGAATTTATTGAATCATCATCATCTCTAGATTTGTGATTCTGCTTCCTCTTTGGTCTTGTATAACCTGTACGAAAGTGGCCTTTTTCTCCACAATTTNAGGCCCTTTGGTTTACTTCTTCCCCTTCGATCAACACTGTTGTTCTTCATATTCTTTTCTTTTCTTCTCTAATT
>NW_019658264.1:0-347 GCF_002806865.2 Cucurbita pepo subsp. pepo
ACCAAGTCGGGTCCAATACTTTAAGCTTCAGTCTTCCACTTTAGGGTTTTCTTTTTATTCTTTCAAATTTGTCGCTACTTTCGATCTTGCTCATCCGCAAGCTGCCTCCAGCCACCGCTCGCTGCTTACAGTTGCGCGCCACTCCTGCTCTCAGTCTCAGTCACACGACCAACCAACCAATCATAGTAACTAGTCATACGACCTATTTCGAAAATAGAGAGTTGGGTTGAGTTGGACTACCAAACAATTTGGGGTTACTTGGATTACCAATCTAACCAACTTGAATATGGAGTNGAAGGGTCTTCTTACAAAATAAATGTAGCCCACAAAAATTAGAACACATAAAA
>NW_019658265.1:0-347 GCF_002806865.2 Cucurbita pepo subsp. pepo
CATGAGATGAAGGATTTTTAGAAAAATTATGGATTTTTCAGAAAAATAATATTAAAATATTAGAAAAGTGGCAAATTACCATAATACCCCTAGAAGAATGGATAATTACGAAAATGCCCCTCCAATCAGAATCAGAGCATCTACAGTGACCATCTGAGAAATATCTCTCGAAACTCAAATCTCAACCATTGGATCTTCCCCAAATTCGGATAAGATCTAGACAACGGACAGATCATCACATCCCACGGCTGGNCTGACGAATTATCTAGAACGTTCAATCTCCGAATCACGACGAATCTAACGCTTTCAATGTCGGTTTAAGCTCCTCCTATAAAGTCTAAAGTAGG
>NW_019658266.1:0-347 GCF_002806865.2 Cucurbita pepo subsp. pepo
TAGGATATCCTTGTGGTCACAAAGGTTACAAGTTGTATTACATGCAATCTAAAAGTTTTTTAATCATTCGTGATGTTAAATTTTGTGACGATGATTTTCCTTTTTCATCAACTTCACAAACTTTGACATTAGCTCCTTCAACTCCCATTTTACCACTTCATGATTCATCATACTCAAACATCCATTCTAGTCCTTTATATTCCTTCACCTACTACTTCGTCGTCTCCTCCGCCTTCTATTCCTTCNTATCAATTCCACTCCGACGTTTTACTCGTACAAAACAGCCTCCAGTAATCATTTAACCTTTAGCTCATGTCCCAACACTGGCACCAGGTATCCCCTTCATG
>NW_019658267.1:0-347 GCF_002806865.2 Cucurbita pepo subsp. pepo
AGCCTCAAGGTTTTATGACGCATCTACTATGGAGAGGGTCTTGCCCTACTCCGACCAATGCTTTGCGTCGTCTGGTGACTGGCTTTCGTACCATTTGTTATGGCCCAAAGCAGACAAAGTTGGGCTTGGCTGCTACAAATGGTATCAGAGCCGTACACCGGGCGGTGTGTTACCGAGGACGTTAGGCCCTCAAAGGGGTGGATTGTGATATCTCACATTGGTTGTAGACGGGAAACGAAACATTCCTTATNGAAAACCATGAGGCTGACGACAATACATATCACGCCAAAGCGGACAATATCTCCCAGTGGAGGGCTTGGGTAGTTATACTTTAGTTGTCATATATC
>NW_019658268.1:0-347 GCF_002806865.2 Cucurbita pepo subsp. pepo
AGGATTAGTAGATACAATCATAAACAAAGTCTTCATTAGAGGATTAATGTTACTTAAAGGTAGAATATAATTAAAGAAGTAAAACAAAGTTTTGAAAAAAAAAATACCGTAAATAGAAGTGAGTTATTGGATCAATCGCCTAATTTGCGTTGGATATCAACATCAATTTTTTGAAGGAAGAATCGTCGTTTAAGGAGGTCATCTGAGTAAGTTAAATTCTTGAACCCTCTTTTTGTTCATTGTGTTAATTTTGTAGCAATAGTTCAAATTTGAACTAGGGAATCACGTNAACATGTTATATACCTTATGTCATGTCATGTCATGTAAAGTAAAGTAAAGGCATGTTA
>NW_019658269.1:0-347 GCF_002806865.2 Cucurbita pepo subsp. pepo
GTTTTTCCATCTACAACTGCATGGTGATTGGTTATTCCAATCGAAAACCCTTTGTTTTGAAATGTGGTAACCTATATTAAGAATTGATATGAACCAAGAGACATCAATCATACAATATACTTCAATGAAAATAGGAAGAAAATGTTGTCAAAATTATCAAGCAATTCATGCCACATTGAAGATGAATGAAGTTTGATTGTTATAAATTTTGGGTGGGTTACCATTTAGAGTAATTGTATTTCATTATTGTATTTTAAGACTTTTAATTTACTTTAGGTTACAATTACATAATGGTTAATTATNGTCTTTATAATTTCATTTTGAGGCTATATAAAGCAATGTATGTT
>NW_019658270.1:0-347 GCF_002806865.2 Cucurbita pepo subsp. pepo
GAAAAAGAAGCAAGACTATGGATACCATGACCGATCACCATGGAGAAAGAAGAATCTTTCTAAATCACTTCTGATAAGCGCCAACAATGCTGGAATTTGCAAAGCTAGAGGTCCTTCTAGAATCCTTGCAAAACGCTCACAGAGAAAGCTAACTTCACGGATTGATTCCAACCAAGAGCTGGTTAGAAGATAAATGACTCTTAGATCGAACTTGGAATCTATGATGGTCACTCTTAGATACCAAGACAATTCACTCCAGAATTAGCTTGATCAAAACTAATTCAATGAATCGGTTTAAACATCNCAGGTTTTTTTTTCTGTATTCAACAAAATCCTCTCAAACATGA
>NW_019658271.1:0-347 GCF_002806865.2 Cucurbita pepo subsp. pepo
AGATTAGTCTTGATAATTTAAAATAGAATTTCGAAGAAACGAAGTACTTCAAATAGAACGCTAATTCAGAACCATAATCTTGGACGTTTGATGTCCATGCTAAAAAAACCAAGTCGCGATCGACGTTTTCGAAAAGTTTTGTGGGGAATTACTAGATTAGTCTTGATGATTTAGAATAGAATTTCGAAGAAACGGAGAGCTTCAAATCGAACCCTAATTCAGAAACCCTAATCTGGGACGTTTGACGTCCATGCGAAANAAATAGTATTTCGAAGAAACGAAGTGCTTTAAATCGAACCCTAATTAGGAAACCCCAATCTGGGACGTTTGATGTCCATGCTAAAAAA
>NW_019658272.1:0-346 GCF_002806865.2 Cucurbita pepo subsp. pepo
TTTGAATCTGGTTGAAGATCTGAGAATGAAGGTACCTACACCCTCCTTCACAATGTAGAGAGAAGCAGATGGAGAACACCGCCGAGAGAGGCAGGAGTAAGGGGGATTCCAAGGGCACCAACAATGTCAACCATACACATGACTGGTCGTGCGTTAAGCCCTTGTCGTCGTATGGAAATCGGAGAGGGCGCAGATCTGGAAGCACCAAAAGTCAGGCAAAGAAGAGAAGAAGACCCCCGCTTGTCAATAACGAAGTCGGGTCGGACCTGAAACCAACCCACACACAACCTTGGATCAGCCCATAAGTCCTCGACCCAAAACTCACTGACCAAGTGGCTTATTCAGC
>NW_019658273.1:0-346 GCF_002806865.2 Cucurbita pepo subsp. pepo
GGTCCTAAAATTAATGTAGGTGCAATTTTTTTTAAAAATGGTGCTTCTGTACAATAATTAACAGTCGAACAATTCATTTTACAGAGATTTTCTATTTTTTGAACTATTTTATGTTTTTTAGAAACTTCATAAGCAGGAATAGAAAAAAAAAGATTTTTTAAAAAAATTCGATTTGGCCATTTTTTTCTAGTTTTTTTTAGTTTTTCTTTTAGTAAAATTTCAATTGTATTTAAGTTAAGTTGAGGTATGGGTCTTATTTCAAAAGTTATGCTACATAATGCACAAATACGATTAATCGCACTTCCGCCTTGTATAGATCCAAAGTTCATAGTTGGATACGAGATAG
>NW_019658274.1:0-346 GCF_002806865.2 Cucurbita pepo subsp. pepo
AATTGATTGTTCATGTGTCAAAAAGAATGAAAAATAGAATGAAATCAATGTCGGAGAGTGTATGTCAATCACACCAAACTTAGTCTTTAAAAAAATCAAATTGATGTCTTCCCGAAACTTGAGTGAAAATATCTGTCAATTGCATTTTAGTCGCAACATAACATGGTTTGATGATTCCGGCTTGTCATTTTTCTCGAACTTGACAATCTATTTCAATGTGTTTCGTACGTTCGTAAAAAATTGGATTGGCTTCCATGTGTAATGCTGCTTGATTATCACAGTACAATAATGCTGATTCGGACATAGGAACTTTCAAGTCTTGGAGAATGTATCTTAACCAAGTTAA
>NW_019658275.1:0-346 GCF_002806865.2 Cucurbita pepo subsp. pepo
GTTGTTGCCTTTTTGCTTACATTCCCATATAACACCATTTCAATTTCTCTCTCTTGCTTTCAAACCTCTCTCCCCCGCTTTTTAAAATCTTCTCTTGAAATCGAGATCTGAGGTTTGTATTCACATTGCCCGACCGCAGGCAACGTACCTCGAAATAGGCTTGACCCACTCAGTGTTGAGAGTGGGTGCCGCACAATCGCCAAATCCACTGCCTAGAAGTCGCGATTGTGACAGTTGGTATCAGAGCCTAGTTGGCTCTAAAGGGACTAGTAGACACGTCTTCGATTAAACAATTGAACAAGTCTCACGTCGACAGATTAGTCGAAATAGAAGAACAGATGCAATA
>NW_019658277.1:0-346 GCF_002806865.2 Cucurbita pepo subsp. pepo
TCACGTGGAAGAGAAATTGTAATTTTAGCATGTGGGGGGATCAATAAGCAATAATAATTTTTATATTGCCAATGTGAAAATTGGAATTTGAAGAGGGTGCCCTGATAGTTAGAGTCAGCCATCACATGCAACACACTAATCAACCTTTATTATACACTAAATCACTTAATTAAAGTTGTTAATCTTGGATTAAAATTTTCTAATTATATTAATTTTTTAACTACTTTTCAATAATCTAACATTATTACAGATATTAATGGTAGAAATTCAAACTAGTAATTAATAAAATAAAATTTTGAAATTTGTATAATAATAATAATTATTAAACTAAATTTTTTTTTTTTTC
>NW_019658278.1:0-346 GCF_002806865.2 Cucurbita pepo subsp. pepo
TAAATAAATATATATATATATATATATATATTTTTTTTTTTGTTGTGATATTAAAATTTGTGTTTTTAAAATAGGGGTGAAATACTATTGCATTTATTAATGTATTTTACATTTTTCAATATAATTTATATTAAAAAAAACAATTCTAATGAATTATTTAAGATTTTTAAATATATTAATTTTCTAATTCTTTGTAATACATTAGTCCAATATCTCTTGTTATAATTAGAACAATTTTACAAATATAATAATTAAGCATTAATAATTCCTATATTTTCCTTTTATTTTTCAATTTTCAGCTAAACAAAATATTCCACACACTGTATTTAATACGTCAAAATTAAAA
>NW_019658279.1:0-346 GCF_002806865.2 Cucurbita pepo subsp. pepo
AATTTAACTTAATTAATTGATGTTTAATTTTAAAATAGTTTTACATTTATTATGAGTATTAATTGTGCTAGTTGATAAATTTCAACACTAGAATCTAAACATATACAATTAATTAATTAGGGTTGAAGGCATAAATAATTAAACAAAAAATTAAATCACCGGTTGTGAATCGTGTGCGTATAAGATATGTACACTCATTTGTTTTCATTATTTTTAAACATTTAAGATGTTATTTTTATTTGGCCTCGTTCATCGTAACTTTTCAAAAGTAGTCAGTTGTCTGTGAACAGATGCGTACGTCTGTTTTCATTTTATATTTTAATGTCACCCGAATGAATGAATGAAC
>NW_019658281.1:0-346 GCF_002806865.2 Cucurbita pepo subsp. pepo
ACGGAATGCTAAATCCCCTCTCAAACCAATCCTGGAATGCAGAATAAGCAGTCAGGATGGCCGAGTGGTCTAAGGTGCCAGACTCAAATTCTGGTCCTCATAAGAGGGCGTGGGTTCAAATCCCACTTTTAACAATCCATCAATATAATGGTTAGGCAAAACTCGTGCCAAAGTGGATAATATCTATAACCACACACACGAGGCATGCTTCGTTCACATCGCTAAAAGGATGGCTTGAACCTTCGACCTTGTGGTTAACAGCCAAACGCTCTAACCAACTAAGCTATTACAGCCAATCATTTGTTACAATCTAAGACCACCATTAGTTGATATTGTCTGCTTTCGT
>NW_019658282.1:0-346 GCF_002806865.2 Cucurbita pepo subsp. pepo
CATGACTTTATTACATTAGTGCTCTCCAACATACATTATATTAATATTTTGGAGACAACGCATTTTGAATATTAATTAACAATAATCGTGCCCAAATAAAATAAAGGGTAAACGGTAAAAATTAATAACAATTTAGTTTGTTTGGTATAAACTATTTTTAGGGTTCATTGTCTTTCAAAGGGTGATACATATCCCTTCACACTTACCTAATAAGGTTGTGATTAACATATAGACAATGATCTTGTGGAAAATTTAAGGAATTTATAAATTTCTTAATTCGTGTTTGATAACGATTTTGTTTTTATCGATTGATATTGACAATACGAATGTAACATGAACGATAAAC
>NW_019658283.1:0-346 GCF_002806865.2 Cucurbita pepo subsp. pepo
AAATCCAGAATACTGTTAACGGAAGGAAGGAAGAAAAATAAATAAATAAATAAAGAAGATTTGGAAATTGGCCAATAATATCTCCCCAATTTACAGGGGAAGAGAGAAGAAGATTGAGAAAAGATTTGTTGAACAAAATTTTAAAAGAAATAAATAGAAATATCAAAATTTAACCGTGGCCAATGTAAATTAGAGAAATAAAATTAGAGAAATAATTTTATAGAGTTCAAAGTAGAAACTGATGGCTCACTTACGTTGACTTGGATTTCAAATGACGAAATCGAACTTTCATTAAGGATATATTCGTGACGACTTAAGCTAACCAGGTAAGTGACCTTACTATCGA
>NW_019658284.1:0-346 GCF_002806865.2 Cucurbita pepo subsp. pepo
AAGACAAACATTACTTTGCTTGTTTTGATTCTCCATTTGCATACAATGTCATTAGCATCCTTGTCTATAAGCGTAATTTCACTTCCACCAACAACTTTCCAAAAGCCTTGTCCTTGTAGATAGAACACCATCCATGTTGCACACGTGTTGCAGTTGTTAACGTTGAGTTTCTTGATTCCGACAACATGGAGATCACCCATCGTGTTGAGAGTACTTTAGTAATGCCAAACAAGCTAGTTTTCAACACAGGGTCATGGACTACTCACAACGCAAAGAAACTATCTCACTAATAACCTCAATAGATCAAACAACCTATATCAACTTTGCTCGAATACCAAATCGTTGA
>NW_019658285.1:0-346 GCF_002806865.2 Cucurbita pepo subsp. pepo
ATAGGGGAAGCTTAAACCGACATTAAGAGCTTTAGAATCGTCGTAATTTGGAGATTAAACTTTCTGGATAATCAGTCAGAAATATCTACTCCGATCAAAGCCTTACCGACCTTGGTTTTTAATCCTAGCCATTAGATGTGATGATCTGTGAGGTTTCTAGATTGTATCCAATTTTGGAGGAGATCCATCAGTTAAGATTTGAAATTCAATGGATTTTGTGAAGATGGTCACGGTTGATCATTTGATTCTTGTCAGAATGACAATTTTCTAATTATCCATATTTTCAGGGGTAATTTGGTAATTTTCCATTTTTCGAATATTTTATTATTTTTTCTTGAAAAATCTA
>NW_019658286.1:0-346 GCF_002806865.2 Cucurbita pepo subsp. pepo
TATTAGCCATAAAATTGAATTTCACATTTGGTTTAAGCTGGCAGAGCACTTATTCATGTAGACCATGCTTAAAAGTAAATGTGATGTCTGTTTCTTTTATTTTTTTGCGTGGAATTCAGGGACTTGGATTGTTGACTGTGTCTGCAACATTACCTTATTCGAGCACTTCTGCCTGCCAACAGACAGAAAACCGTGTACCATGTTCCCCCAGTCTCGTCCACGTAGTTTTATTTTTCTTCTCCTTATATATTGTGGCATTTGCTCAAGGGGGACATAAGCCTTGCGTCCAAGCTTTCGGAGCCGATCAATTTGATGGACAACATCCAGAAGAGAGCAAAGCTAAAAG
>NW_019658287.1:0-346 GCF_002806865.2 Cucurbita pepo subsp. pepo
TTCAGCGTTGTGTTTGCTTATGGGGAGTGTTTGAAACTTCTATTTTTCTAGGGTGTGGTTGGTGATTAGAAGTTGCTGGCCGCATTTTTTTGGTTTAACCAATTTCTTCTCTTTCAAGTATAAAGATTGGATGAACGGAGACAATGAAGGCATGAACATTAACCAATCTCTTCTCTCTAAAGAATAAGGCTAGCCAAAAGAGTTAGGGAGGTGGGAAGTTCTAGATACTATCTGCTCTCGTAGTTTATCCTAAATTCAATGGAAGAATCACCTACAATTCAATAAAAATTCGATGAATAAACACTTCTTTTTCTTAAATAATGATCTGGGCAGGAAATTTTTCGTT
>NW_019658288.1:0-346 GCF_002806865.2 Cucurbita pepo subsp. pepo
AGAGAAAAGACAAGATGGTGGAGATGGGTGCCATTCTTTCTCCAAATGCTGTAAGTATTGAATTTTTTTTTCACCTGTTCTTTATACTTCATCAAAGAAAATGAGTTTATATAGAGCTGAAAAAGCACGAATCTCAATAAAATGTTTAGCCTTAAGTTTACCTGTGGGGTCCTATGCCCTGACCCAGAAAGCAAAAGGAGCAATATTATGTTTAGAAGGAGAAGATATGATGTAATGTAAAGAAATTATGTAGGCGTGCCATAGAATTCCAAACTCAAGTGAAATAGAGTCATGGTTGCTTTCAGTTGATTTGAGATTTGTGATAAAAAGAAAGCAAAAGAAGAAT
>NW_019658289.1:0-346 GCF_002806865.2 Cucurbita pepo subsp. pepo
TTACATGTGGTAGTTGTTTTAGGGAACAGTATCACGACTTTTAGTTCAAAGGAGTTTTGAATCCATTGAACAACTAAAAGTTTGATAGGTTGATAACAAATTAAACTTTTAGGTCATGCAGCTGATTCACAACTAAAAAAATTAAAAAAAGAAAAAAAAAAAAAAAGAAAAAATTTGGAACAGCCTGAACCCATCTCGAAAATTTCGGATTGGGTTGGATTGTAAAATTTTTTAGGTTGGGTTGGATTACGAATCTAACCAACCCAAACTTTGGTTAGAAATGCCTTAAAATGTAGTATAGGAGAAGGTATGGTGTCAGCATTCCACCACCCATGGGCTCTGTGGC
>NW_019658290.1:0-346 GCF_002806865.2 Cucurbita pepo subsp. pepo
CAGAAAAAATTCTTTTCAAGTGAAGAAAAAAGATGAGGCGGCGGCGGTGGTGGCCGGAGGAATGTTCATAAAGGTGAGCATGGACGGAGCTCCGTTTCTAAGGAAGGTTGATCTCAAGATCTATGGAGGATATCCTGAGCTTCTTCAAGCTTTGGAGATCATGTTCAAATTCTCTCTTGGTAAATTTCTAATTTTATTGTTCTTTTTGATCTCTATATCTTGAAATGGAAATTTATTGAGTTGTTTTTTTTGTTCTTGTAGGGAAGTTTTGTGAGAGAGAAGGGTATAACGAGTCGGAATTCGTCCCGACTTATGAAGATAAAGATGGCGATTGGATGCTCGTCGG
>NW_019658291.1:0-346 GCF_002806865.2 Cucurbita pepo subsp. pepo
AGAATGTCGAAGAAGCAAGTGTTTAAAGAAGTAAAAAAAAGTGCTTAAAATAAAAACCCTAATTCGGAAACCCCAAACCGGGACGTTTGAAGCACGTGCTACAAAAATCGGGGAACTATCCATGTTTTTCGGATCTTTTGTGGGGAATGATTAGTAATACTGATTTAGAATAGAATGTTCAAGAAACGGAGTGTGTAAAAAAGTAAAAAAGTGCTTAAAATCGAAACCCTAATTTGGAAACCTGAAACCGGGACGTTTGAAACACGTGCTAAAGAATCCAAGTAATTTTCCATCTTTTTCAAAACTTTTGTGGGGAATGATTAGAAATGATGATTTAGAATAGAAT
>NW_019658292.1:0-346 GCF_002806865.2 Cucurbita pepo subsp. pepo
GAGGAGTAGAGTGAAAGAGGGTTCCTTCAGTAGTGATTGAGAAGGAATAAGGAGCTCTGACTGTGAGACCAAGTTTACGAGGCGAACGAGCTCTGGTAGTGAGACCGATAGGGAGAGGAGCGAAAGCTATGAGATCGAGTTTACGAGGCGAACGAGCTTCGGTAGTGAGACCGATAGGGAGAGGAGCAAAAGCTGTGAGACCGAGTTTACGAGGCGAACGAGCTTCGGCAGTGAGACCGATAGGGAGAGGAGTGAAAGCTGTGAGACCCATAAGGCAAAGGAGCTTCGGCTGCTCGACCAAGAGAGAGAGGAGTGAAACAGCTCGACCAAAGGGAGAGGAGTGAAG
>NW_019658293.1:0-346 GCF_002806865.2 Cucurbita pepo subsp. pepo
TTAATAGCTATAAGAGTTTCATTCTGGTAGATGCAAAATATAGACACAACAGTTCAAAACGGAGCTACAATTAATATTTGTAAATCCAAATTCTTTGCCTATCACTTCCTTCTGGGATAAACTAACCTGGAAACACGGCAACTCCTTGATGTCTTCCTCGGTTACAAATAACCACCTAACCATTAGATAAATTATACAACTTTTAAATTCCCATCTTTATTACAAAAAAAGTAATAATAACGTTAGGAGGTGAATTTTGGTGAAAACTATTGCCTTTGGTTGTTCTCCTCTTCACTGAGGTCTCGTAATCTTTCCTGCATCTCTCTGCAATTATTAAAAGCCTCTG
>NW_019658295.1:0-346 GCF_002806865.2 Cucurbita pepo subsp. pepo
GTGTTTAACAGGCAGGTTGTGTTAAATGACCCAACACCACCCAGATCCTCACATGATACAAAATGATTCGAAGAGGAAAAATGTATTGGACTCATGTTCTGAGTGGCATTTCCTGTTACTAGCCGAAATTCATCCCGCCAATAGTTTGAAAAATCATTTCCTCTTTCATACTCGAATGAATTAAGGGAGAGAGCAGACATGTATAGACATCCCAAAAGAATATACCATCTGATGTGCCGGTGCAACAGGGAAGAACACATCACTGCCGAGTATTCAGTTCTTCTGGTGCACCAGGAAACTGTAATATCAATATCACATGACAATCAACAAAATAGCTATGGCATAA
>NW_019658296.1:0-346 GCF_002806865.2 Cucurbita pepo subsp. pepo
ATCAGTGGAGGATTATGATATAGAATTCAACAAGCTGGCACGATTTGCTTCTGAATATGTGAGTACTGAAAAAATGCGAATCAATCGCTTTATTGTGGGCCTCACGGATGAGATCCAAGGGTTTGTTGTGGCTCATGATCCACTAGATTATGCTTTTGCTTTAAAATTTGCTATACTAATGGATATGCATCGACTAAAAGGCAAGTCAAGCGCTACCGCCTCATCTGTCCCCACTACTATGGCCATAGAACTGACAGACGAACTCGTGGACGTCTTGATAATCGCGGACAGACCATGGATCAGAATAAGGCATCGTGCCCCAAATGCAACAGGTTTCATGAAGGAA
>NW_019658297.1:0-346 GCF_002806865.2 Cucurbita pepo subsp. pepo
TTTTTTTTTTTTTTTTTTTTTTTTTAGGCTGTATCCTTGAACTTTTTCTTCCATTTCATATATCGATGAAAAGTTGGTCTCTGATTCAAAATTAGTAATAAATAAAAGAAAAACAAGGCAAAAAATTTTCTTGCCAACATATAATCAAATGAGAAGTGTAGAAATTTGAGGGGAGAAAGCCCAACAGACCGTACCTTGTGCCAGCATAATGGCGAGAACGTCTAGCAATGAGGGTCAACTTAAAATCTCGCCCATCTAGAGATAGTGTAGCCTGTAAGCAAGAAAGAACAAGGATACTCAATGATCCAAGCAAAAACTAAACAAACAAGTGCCAGAAACAGTCCAA
>NW_019658298.1:0-346 GCF_002806865.2 Cucurbita pepo subsp. pepo
ACCTCTCCCTAGCATACGCGTTTTAGAAACCTTGAGGGAAATCCGAAAGAGAAAGCTCAAATAAGACAATATCTGCTAGCGGTGAGAGTGAGAATGGCTGTTACTGTCTCCCTCCCAAATAATCCTCTCTCATTTCACAACTCTGTATTTAGTTACATTTTGTAGTTAACTGAAGTCTACACTTGCTTATTTGTATATGTTCTTCTATAGCAAACGGATGGTATCACTGGGTTGAAAGTTCAGCTCGTTGAGGGCATTGCATCTGTTGAGGTATGTATGATCATTAGTTGTTAGCAAACAACTTATGAGCATCATCCTACCAAATTGCCTAAACGTTTTTTTTTTT
>NW_019658299.1:0-346 GCF_002806865.2 Cucurbita pepo subsp. pepo
TATTAACACTCTTAGTTAATATGAAATTTTGAACACACTCAGGTCCCGACAATACTTCCCCCGAACAAATGACCACATTGGCTTAAACTCAAATAGTCATGTCTTCAAGCGTTTGTTTAGCTTCCACGAGATCTTACTCTTATCAATGCTAGCTAGCTCTTCTTCTTTCTTAGAGAAACATTTATTTCCACGGAAAAAAAAATCCTCGTATTTAATGTTGAGTGCGTATAATTTTAGGACCAAAATAATTTAGATATGGAAGAAATGGGGTAGAGTGTTTAGAACTAGATTTGCTAATGTGTTCGTACAAATTCAAGAGCGTTGAATTGTGATTGAGAAATATGAA
>NW_019658301.1:0-346 GCF_002806865.2 Cucurbita pepo subsp. pepo
TTTTTTTTTTTTTTTTTTTTTTAAGTAAATCTGACAATTATTGTTTTTCTTAAGTAAAAGTACTATTAAAACCTTCAAACTTAAGAAAATAAATAAATAAAAACTTCAAAATATTTTTTTTATATTTTTTATAAAAAAAATTCAAAAATACTTTTAGCTTTTCTACCAAATTTCAAAATTAATCATAAACTTTTAAAAGTAAGCCTAAAAAGTTTGAACATGGCCAAAAATAAACAACATATTAGATTTAAAAAAAAATTAAAAGTATTTATTTATTTAGAGTTTTAAAATTTTAGGGTATTTTTTATATTATTAATTTAGTAAAAAAGAAAAAGGAAAAATGGGT
>NW_019658302.1:0-346 GCF_002806865.2 Cucurbita pepo subsp. pepo
AATGGTAGTTCGTGCAACGAAGAAAAAATAATAAAAAAAATGTCTCAGCAGATTTATAGTAATTGGTACAGATTTACCTCGAAAGAGATTTGTGGGTCAATTTATTGAAATTTTTTGGATGATAGTTTTCAAATGAAAAGAACGAGAAATGCTAAAAGAAAATGAATGTACAACTGTCTTGTTTTCATTTAGGGAACACGTTCTAAAAAGGTTTTAAAATATGCAACCAAACAAGTCGCATCCTAGTATAGTTATATAACTTATCTTATTCTCCTCAACTAATCTATGAATTGGTATCTATTTAATGGATTTTAATTTAGTTAGGTTACTTTGGACTATTTTGACA
>NW_019658303.1:0-346 GCF_002806865.2 Cucurbita pepo subsp. pepo
AAAGGGATCGACTATGCTCATAGAAGCGAATATTGGAAAGTACCCACGTCAAGTCGTACCCTATATTGTACTAAGCTTATTTCAGAACACAAGTGACTGTCCCAAAAACACTCTCTTGGGATCAAATAACCAGAAACACTCTCTGGAAAATAGAAGATGCAAATCTTCCAAAAAGAAAAGAATCTCAAAACCCAGTCCAAATCATCGAACATGACGATGGAAGCGTTGAAATAAAATTCAGCNGAATATCAAGATCGATGTATGACACCTTAAAAGTGAAAGAGGTCAGTTATGATAAAAAATGAGCATCAATCCACTATGAGGATGGCTCAAGGTCTCCAACCCA
>NW_019658304.1:0-346 GCF_002806865.2 Cucurbita pepo subsp. pepo
GGGCTGGAAACAGGTTTCCCGAGCCGAATATGCCGCCGCGACCCGATGAAGCCGCCTGACCCGAGAGGAGCCACGCTGCAGACGTGACACGTGGCACAATCAGAGTGCGACGCGTGTGCAGGCGTCTCGGGTCGAGGCGCGGGTTAACGGGTCGCTCGCGGGTCTCAGGCCGAACGTGGGTGACAGGCCGCGCGGTGATGGGCCGACTCGCGGGTGACGGGCCGCGGGGTGAAGGCCGGGTGTTTGGGCTGCAGGTAAAGTGGGTTCTGGGCCGANATCGGACTTCATCCTCTTCGCCCGACTCTTGCGCGATTTTCTGGCGGTCTCTCTCTCTCCTCGACAACGT
>NW_019658305.1:0-346 GCF_002806865.2 Cucurbita pepo subsp. pepo
AACAGAGAAAGGCGAAAAAAGAAGCAGATGAGAAGGAAAAACAGAAAAAGGAGAAATCAACAGAGAACAAAGGAAATGGAGTGAACTCAGCAGTGAATCACCAGCGGAAAGAAGCGCAGATTCCGAGATTGTAAGAAGGAAGAAGAGAGAATGAAACATTCATCTCGGGATTGATCAAATTGGCGCAGCATGCCCGGAATCCAAAGGTTCAGGCGTTTCTTCGAAGCATGTGGAAGTGAGTGATGATGATGATGAGAGAAGCAATGGAAGATTTTAAAAACGGCTGCCATTGTTGTTGCTCTAATGAGTAAGCTTTTTTTTTTTTTTTTTTTTTTTTTTTTTTTTG
>NW_019658306.1:0-346 GCF_002806865.2 Cucurbita pepo subsp. pepo
AAATCAAATTAAGTTAAACAATTCCACATTAAAATGAAATTACAAGACTTCGAATTTATTACAAAGGGAAAAATGGACTTAGATACAACTAGAAAATGGAATAGACAAGACTGACAAAATGGAAAGAAGGACTGAAGTNGCAACCTGCGAACAACTGAAAAAGAAAACAAAACGGGGTGAATTTATAAATATACCTAGCAAGTATCCTGCTTGTAGGAACGACTTACGTAGAGTTACTAATCTTCGATCTCTACCAATTGATTAACCCGGGACATGCCCAGTTGTTATGCAGCAGACATGTTTGTGCACTACGATTCAAGGAGCCAACTTGGCTGTAATACCACTT
>NW_019658307.1:0-346 GCF_002806865.2 Cucurbita pepo subsp. pepo
TGGCGAAACCGATCAAAACCGATGGCGATATCGATGGAAATACCGAAGAGGAGGACGAAGAAACCAGTGAACTTTAGCAAACGAGACTCATGGTTGCCAGTGAGTGTCGAAGAAGTAGCCTTCTGAGACAAACCAGTCAAGGCTGTGCAGATAATCATCACCAGCAGAGCCCTTCCCCCACTTATGTGCCATGGAAGCAGCCTGGCTTTGGTCTCACTGCTTGCTCCTGTAAACAAGAACGTGCACAGACCCAACAGCCACTGCCATGCCATTCGTGTATAAAAGTTTAAGAACANTGTCGCGATCGACACCAAACAGCATATTATATTATGTACCTGTAAGCCAT
>NW_019658308.1:0-346 GCF_002806865.2 Cucurbita pepo subsp. pepo
TATGCGAGTGGCACCCATCTGGGCATATTAAGAAAAGCGCAGGTTTGTGATCCCTATGTGTAGTTAGAGGGACAAACGAGTGACTCCTATCCGCCCATGTAAGAGTCGGTGGCACCCATCTAGCCGAGAGTAGGTTATGATCCCTCAGTGTAGTCAAAGGGACAATCGAGTAGCTCGCATCTGACCATGTGAGGATCGAGACAAATCGTGTTTCAAGCGTTTTCTTTTGAAAATGAGTNCGTATTTTCTTTCTAGTTCCTTATTTAATTTTATGTAAAATTTTATATAAAGAAATTTACTATTTTTTAAAATATTTTAAATAAAAAATTTATTTGATTGCACTTGA
>NW_019658309.1:0-346 GCF_002806865.2 Cucurbita pepo subsp. pepo
CAGAACATCGTCAACATAAACAATTGAAAAGTCTTGAAAATATCATTCATAATCTTTTGAAATTCGGATATAGCGTTTTTTAGCCCAAATGGCATAACGTTCCATTCGTATTATCCGAAGGAACATTGAAAGCCGTTTTGTACTTGGTCTTTTTCTGAAATCTAGATTTGCCAAAATCCTGATTTCATATCAAATTTTGAAAATACTTTTGCATTTGAAATTCTTGGATTAAATTTGATTTATTTGGAATTGGATATCTAATCTATTCCAAAACCTTATTTAAGGGTTTGTAGTTTNGGATTAAATTTGATTTATTTGGAATTGGATATCTAATCTATTCCAAAAC
>NW_019658310.1:0-346 GCF_002806865.2 Cucurbita pepo subsp. pepo
GTATAAACACGAGTGTCCTTGAGTGTAAAATCAGTGAGTTGTGTGTCATCATGAACCCAAACGAGAAAAATGGAGGGGAGATCAATGATCTAGTTGAAGAAGTCCAGAAGAATGAGGAGGAACTGGAAGATGGGATTCATTTGGCACTTATTACAAGAAGANTCAAAGAGATAACCTATTTCACACGCGGTGTTTAGTCAAGGGGACGGCTTGTAGTCTTATCATTGATAATGGAAGTTGCACCAATGTAGTAAGTACTATGCAAAAGGTTACAAATTTCAACTCAAGATCATCCTAAACCTTATAAGCTCCAATGGCTCAATGATAGTGGAACAATGAAGGTAAT
>NW_019658311.1:0-346 GCF_002806865.2 Cucurbita pepo subsp. pepo
CCTCAAATTTCATCCCACAAATCCTCATTTACCTCCTTGTTGTTCCTGAAAGAACTTAATTTACCTCCTTCTTGTTCCTGAAAGGACTTTCAGAAATCCTCAAATTTCATCCCTTAAATCCTCATTTACCTCCTTGTTCCTGAACGGACTCCCAGAAATCCTTACTTGCCTCCTTGTTCCTTAAAGAACTCTCAGAAATCCTCATTTACCTCCTTCTTGTTCCTGAAATGTCTCCAATAAATTCTGTTCCTGAAATGACTCCCAGAAATCCTCATTTACCTCCTTGTTCCTAAGGACTCNCAAAGGACTCCCAGAAATCCTCATTTACCTCCTTGTTCCTAAGGAC
>NW_019658312.1:0-346 GCF_002806865.2 Cucurbita pepo subsp. pepo
AACAAGAAATTGCACCAACGTTGAGAATAAAAGATGAAGAAAAATTACAAAAGAAACTTTTGATGAGAAGGGTATGCGTAGATGGGAATCAGTTATGTTGAGAAAAAAATACGTGTGAGTAGTTGGGTGGTAGGAGTATATAAGTACGGGAGTTAAAGAAGAAAAGTTAGTTATCATTGTATTGTATTCTGATGGAACACGCCCTCAAATGATATGATGAAAAGGAATANGAGAGAGAGAAAGAAAGTAAAAAAAGCTAGAAAACACAATCATATGGAGATTAGCCATGAAAATAAATAAAAATAAAAAAACAAAGAACTAAGAACTAATCCAGTAGTTGCGCAAG
>NW_019658313.1:0-346 GCF_002806865.2 Cucurbita pepo subsp. pepo
AATGAAAACAATTAGAATAATATTTAGTTTATTGGGCAGACGGCATGCCATTATATTATCTTCTATTATTATTATTATAACAGAACTTAACATAATAATAACAATAAATAAATAAAATAATTTTAAAATATGACGTGGAAATCCGGAACTAATGGCGGAAAATCCGCTATGGCCGGTTCCACTGTACCGGTTTTTTTAGTATCGTATTTCTTCAACATCTAAATTTTAAATTCATAAATTTAATAACGAAAATTTTTAATTACACATATAATTTTTAAACAATTAACCTCTTAAATTTATAGAAGTCTGCAAAAAAAAAAAAAAAAAAAAAAAAAAAAAAAAAAAA
>NW_019658314.1:0-346 GCF_002806865.2 Cucurbita pepo subsp. pepo
AATTGAGAATTAAATCTATAATTTAATAATTAAAAAATGAAATGAATAATAAAAATTAATTAGATATTTAATAAATATAAAAAATTTGAAAAGAAATAGTGTATGATTAGACAGCCAACTGGTGCCACCAGCTGTGTTTTGAGTTAAATCCAATTCAAATTGAAATAGAGCCGTTTGAACCTATAGCCATGTTTCTTCCTTTTGTCTTTTTCTTNCATACACTAATTACACTCGAGTAAATAATAGATATATAATTGAACTGAGAATACTTCGTCTTAAAATATTTTTTAAATTATTAAATAAAATTTTTAAAAAATCACTATTATTCTTTAATTTTGATTTAAAA
>NW_019658315.1:0-346 GCF_002806865.2 Cucurbita pepo subsp. pepo
GCGGCGTTGGTAATTTGCACCAACTCTGGCCCAATAGTTGTTTGCCCCCCTTCTTCCGGGAAGATAGGGGATCGAAATCTTTGTCCATAAAGAACCTCGTATGTGGCCATTTGTAGGGTGGCTTGGCAAGTATTATTATAAGCGAATTTCATAAGGGGTAGGTACTTATCCCAGCTTCCTGCAAAATCCATCACATATACCCTCAACATGTCTTCCAATATTTGCTTGAACATTTCTGTTTTATCATCTGTTTATGGGTGGAATGTCATACTATAACTGCGTACNCTTGAACATTTCTGTTTTATCATCTGTTTATGGGTGGAATGTCATACTATAACTGCGTACC
>NW_019658316.1:0-346 GCF_002806865.2 Cucurbita pepo subsp. pepo
CATAGGTTAAGGTTTGTAAAGGCTATATAAAGCCCTTCTTTCCTTTGATTAGACATCAGATTTTAGAATTAAGAATAAAATTTCTATTTTAGCTTTGTTGATAGCTAAACTTTCTTTGTAAATTCTTGTGTTTAGAACTTGCATGTAGAGTCATTCAAGTGGTATTGATCAAACCTCTTGTGGAGTGATTCGAATCACGAGTTTAGAAACGAGTTTTCTTTACTCTTGATCTTGATCATCAAGGTAATCCGTTCCATNCGAGTCCTTTTTACTTCTCGTGAACCACGGGAGCGCCGGGAGCCCAAAGGAGCAAAGCTCATTTGACTTTCAGGGTAAAGCGGCGCAT
>NW_019658317.1:0-346 GCF_002806865.2 Cucurbita pepo subsp. pepo
CAGTAACTTGAAACGTTATTATTCCGACCAAGAAAACATCACGTAAAAGCAAGTGGTATAATATCATGCAAAGAAGAAATTGTTTCAAGCGAAGAAAGTAGGATAAACACCAACAGAGAAGACTTGATGAGTTAAAAACCGAGAAGTGATTTTCAATAGCTCCTAGTAGGTTGGAAAAGACTTCTCAATACTGTGATCAGCTAGAAGTGCGTCGAGAGACCTAAAGTCAGCCTCATCCTACAACGTTGAGTTTATGAAGAGCCGGTTGATAGAGATATNACATGTTGCCTGTGGCTGCATGTTACATGTCTCAGCTATTCTTGTAAACGATTTGTGGTTCATGGTG
>NW_019658318.1:0-346 GCF_002806865.2 Cucurbita pepo subsp. pepo
GCCTCCCATTTCAGGGGTAAGACTGGGTGAATAGCTGGAGATATGGGATGCAAGATGGAATTCAACCACTTTTAGGAATAGAAGAGAGGTAGTTCCGTTAAGTACTGACTCCAAGTCTTGAACAAGGGGCCCCACCCACTCATTGGCCTGAGAGGGATTCGGTTTACTAGTTGGACCACAAACAAATTGTTCACAAGAGGATCAGTGGTTCATATGGAACAAGAAGCAACTTCAGGGGTAAAACGGCTAATTGACCCAGCTTTAACTACGAACAACCTGTGAAGGATCGAATTACTAATNGGGAATGCAACTGCTAGGCTATAGTGGAGTGTTCTAGTAGTTAACG
>NW_019658319.1:0-346 GCF_002806865.2 Cucurbita pepo subsp. pepo
GATGGGACCTATCTTTCATTTCGTTTCGTTTCATTTCGTTTTGTTTCGTTTCGTTTTCCCTACGGTATAATTCTAACAAGTAATCGTGGACATGTACCATATACTCTATACGCAACCCATACGTGCGAGTATGGGCTCACCAGCTAGTTCGCACACCGCTGGGCCACTGTCCCTAGCCGGTGGGCATGCTCTGGGGGCCCACCGGGATCCGTTAAAACTAAAACCGTCACGGCAGCGCTATGCAAGGCATAACGATCGTTGTCCTGCCATTTGGATGTACGCGTCCGTACCNATATGCATGAGGTCCACTAGTCCTACAGTTATCATTTAATGAACATAACCCCGT
>NW_019658320.1:0-346 GCF_002806865.2 Cucurbita pepo subsp. pepo
TTAAACTAAACAGAAACTAATGCCTACTGTAGAAGGACTAAAAAGTTCGTTAGTTATTTCTTTCATCGTGGCAAACATGGCAATATTAGCTGATATGAACCAAGAGACATCAATCATACAATGTACTTCAATGAAGATTTGAAGAAAATATTGTTGAAATTATCAAAAGATGTTTCAATTCATGCCACATTGAAGAAGAATGAAGTTTGATTGTTACAAATTTTGGGTGGGTTACAGTTTAGAGTAATTTAGAGTTATTGTATTTTAAGATATTTTATTTACTTTAGGTTACATTTACANAATGATACAACTTTTGAAATGCCTTTAATAGTTTCATTTTGAGGCT
>NW_019658321.1:0-346 GCF_002806865.2 Cucurbita pepo subsp. pepo
AGGAAAGACGAATCATTTAGTTAGGTAGGGGTAGGGTAGCTAAAGCAGAATGAAATGAAAGAAGAAGAATAAGATATTCTATTACAGTCAAGTAAATGAATTCAATCCTGAACGGAACTGATATGAACCAAGAGACATCATTCATATAATATACTTCAATGAAGATGTGAAGAAAATGTTGTCAAAATTATCAAAAGAGGTTGCAATTCATGTCACATTGAAGAGGAATGAAGTTTGATGGTTATAAATTTTGGGTGGGTTGCAATATAGAGTAATTTAGAGTTATTGTATTTTAAGACNATGGCTTTAATTTGAAGACACAACCACATCCAAGACCCTACAAGCT
>NW_019658322.1:0-345 GCF_002806865.2 Cucurbita pepo subsp. pepo
TGAGATTCGAATCACTCCACAAGCAACATTGATCATGTCGAACTTGCATAATTCTACATGCAACCTAAACTACATGTAATTGCGAAGAAAGTTAGCCATTGGCTAAAGGAAAGCGCTTCTTTTACTGTATTTTCCAAATCTACTTACAAATATAACATACATGTCTTTATATCGCCTCAAAATGAAACTATTAAGGACATTTCAAGAGTGTAACATTCGACCATAATTAACCTAAATAATTGTAACCTAAAGTAAATAAAAGTCTTAAAATATAATAATGAAATACAATAACTTTAAATTACTTTAAATGGTAATCTATCCAAAATTTATAACATGAAACTTCAT
>NW_019658323.1:0-345 GCF_002806865.2 Cucurbita pepo subsp. pepo
AAACCAACCTGTTCCTCAATACAACTGGCAATCATCAGCGACACAAGGAGAATTTAATTGCAGATTTCTTTTTTCTTTTTTAAGAACTTGTATTCATATCAAAACAAAAGCTTTTCGACCCAAAATCATGATACAAAAAGTGGAAGAACTCAAAGAAACCTCAGATAAAAGGTGAATGTCTTTCATGTTAGTGCTTCTATTGAAAGTGCCTCTTCTGCATCTGAGACCCCAAGAGATGCTGTCATCATAAGGAAAAGCAGATCAGTGCTACAAAAGAAGTCCAGCTTTTTATATCCCAGGAATAGCAGATGGCATTTGGTGAATACAGAAAAGGCAAATGAAAGA
>NW_019658324.1:0-345 GCF_002806865.2 Cucurbita pepo subsp. pepo
CTTTATTTTGGTGCTCTGTCTTTAACTTGAGGCTGAAAAGTCCAGAAAGTAGGTGTTGTAGAGAGCAGCAGTCATTCTGAAACTTTCAGGAGTCTTCTCTTTCCAGACTGATTTTTTTCTTTTATTTGGAAGATGTATGTTTGTTCAAAGTTTCTCCAGGCCATTCTCTCCGTGATCTCCCACTGCTGGATTACAAGTATATGATGTCTTCTGGTAAAATTCCAGCTCTCCCTGTCTTTACCTAAATGGGCTGGGCTTTAGGATACGATTCATTTCTTAGTGGGCTGATAGTTGGGCTGTTGGGTTGCTGGGCTGTTGGGTTGTTGGGCTGTGGGTTTTACTCTC
>NW_019658326.1:0-345 GCF_002806865.2 Cucurbita pepo subsp. pepo
ACCCTGGCGAACATCCACAACCTGGTGGTGACAGCAACTGATGGCACCAACAGCAGCAACATCAACGTGACGCTGAACGAGCAGGATGTAAATGACAACGCGCCAGTGTTTGAAGATCCAAACAATCCAGGCACGCCAGTTGCGTCTTATACATTTAACTATGACGAGAACAGCAGCGATGCCTATGTGATCGGCACGGTTAAGGCGACTGATGCCGATGCTGGCACCACGCTGAGCTACAGCATCAGCAGTGGCAACGGCAATGGCTGGTTCGAGATCGACGCCAGCACGGGTGAGATCAGCCTGACCGCAGCGGGAGTGGCTGCTGCGGCCAATGACTTCGAG
>NW_019658327.1:0-345 GCF_002806865.2 Cucurbita pepo subsp. pepo
ACTGTGTATGTTTGATTCAATCTCCAACAAATTAGACAATCATTAATGTATATACAATCCTTTAGGAGTTCTTGAACCATGGTTTAATTGATAACAGAACGTTCATTATGTTCAGGAAATGTAATACATAGGATTTGGAAGCTTGAACGAACGAATCGATATTGACGTACCCAATAAGTCACTCCATTGGTCACCGGAATTTCCGATGATTCGAAATCCTTCGTTCTCCATCTCGCTCCGCTTCTCAGATTTGTAAAGTACTGCTGGCTTCCCGTGGTCATCATCTCTCCTGAACAGGATCAGAAACATTTGGGTAAGATGATGATTACGAACCAAAATGAAAGC
>NW_019658328.1:0-345 GCF_002806865.2 Cucurbita pepo subsp. pepo
AAATATTAAGGACAAGATTTATACATATATTTGCAAGTACCAAAAGCTGCCCATTTCAGTTGTCCTATGAATCCAAAATCGAACCGAGTCAATTCGGGTTCAGAAAAAAATAACCCAATCCAACCCAACTCAACCCTTATAATTCAGGTTGAATTGGTCGGGATTGTCAGGTTGGACGTACACCCCTAGGGGTTATCAAGCGCATGAATCAAGAACAAAAATGATAGCCATTCTTAAGAGCATTTAGAGCAAAGGTTTGGGGCTTACTTACATGAGCTTGTAGATATTGTTCTTTCTATATATCAAAAAATCACCTTCAAGAGCATTTAGCATAGCAACCAGAGA
>NW_019658329.1:0-345 GCF_002806865.2 Cucurbita pepo subsp. pepo
AAAAAAATGAGCACTAGAAGCATTAGAGCCAAGGCAATGAAGCATTATAAGCTTCAGTACATATTGAATATATGCATCAATCTACAATTCCTAAATTGCAGAGAATTATAGAACTATTTCTTTCAATCTTCACATCTTTGCTGCATAAATGTGCAGAGAAATTGATTACGATTGAGGGAGTTAGGAGAAAAAGTACCTGATCAATATCCTCAAGAAGAAACCATTCTGATTCTCCAGAAAGTAAGCTTGGCTTCACTTCAACAAGCTTTACCATCCACTATAGAGCATGAAAATTAGAGCATGAGACTTCCAAGAATCAAGGAAAGCATACAATAAAGCCACAAT
>NW_019658330.1:0-345 GCF_002806865.2 Cucurbita pepo subsp. pepo
CATTAATGACGGCACCACGTTGTTCCATCTCGACGTGACTTATAACGTAACCGTGTCCGATAAAAAGGCTGATACGACATGGTCTGAAAGCTGCAGCTTTGATAAATCCCAGGCCACCGCCAGCACCGGCAGCGTTTGTACCGATCCGGGGGGGACACGCTCAGTTGATTCTGACGGTCAGACCTATACCCAGACACAGGGCTGCTGGCAGTACCAGGACAGTTACATCGTGCCGGTTAATTCCACCGGTAACTGCGCTCAGCTCATGTCTGACCGAAACTGCACTTTAGCTGGCCGAGGTTGTACTGAAGCTGAAGGCGGTACTTGCACGCATGAACAGGATAC
>NW_019658331.1:0-345 GCF_002806865.2 Cucurbita pepo subsp. pepo
TGCTTAATAAGTTGACCCAAATCTTACATGCTTTATAAGTTGGGTTTTGATTCTGATGTGTGAGTAACAAAATCTTGTTGACTGAGGGTTCTTTTCCAAAAATTAAAATTCTTAGGAATCTCTGCATTCTCCCCCAGTTTGGATGGTTGCTTCTTAG
This sequence comes from Cucurbita pepo subsp. pepo, assembly GCF_002806865.2. Classification (NCBI taxonomy): domain Eukaryota; kingdom Viridiplantae; phylum Streptophyta; class Magnoliopsida; order Cucurbitales; family Cucurbitaceae; genus Cucurbita; species Cucurbita pepo. The sequence goes on from NW_019658331.1 coordinate 158, forward strand.
CTCTTCCAGCCAGCATCACTAAGGGATCTCTGTTGCTGTACAATGTCATGGAGCTTCAGTTACACTGCGAGGTTTGGGCTTTAACTTTCCTTGTTTTTGGGAAGGAAGAAAAAGATATAGGATAAAATTATAAATTGTTGTCCAACATGATCTGTACTTTTTAGAAATTGTCATGGTTTTTTTTTTTT
>NW_019658332.1:0-345 GCF_002806865.2 Cucurbita pepo subsp. pepo
CTTTGTTCGCAGTTCTCGTCCCAATGGTGGCAGCCCCAAGCCTTCCCATAAGGAGCTCACAACGGATTTAACTTCACCCACCATCTCAAGCGCATTGGCAGTCATTTCTTGTGACAACTTCAACAAGTGCTTCATCTTTTCACCAGTATCACCAGTAACATTCTCAAACCCATCCAAACAAGTTACCTGATACGTCAATGCACCACTCAACCAAATCCTAAGATCTTCAATATAATCATCCATTTTACTAAAATCAAAAGTCTCAGTGATCTTATCAAACGATAATAAAAGATCGTCAATTGCATAATCCATGAGTTCGCTGCAATCGTCAAGCGCCTTCTTGGC
>NW_019658333.1:0-345 GCF_002806865.2 Cucurbita pepo subsp. pepo
TAAACTATGATCATCGTTTTAGCATACATCGTCAACACATCATAAACATCATAAAACATCATCATGTAACTCATACACATTATTATACATCACATGTCAAACATCATATTAATAAAGAATAAAGGACACGTGAAAGTGCAACTAGGCACGTGTTGTCATACATCAAACAATTGCCTAGTGTATCCTATAGTAAGGCTATTTACTCGGTTGGCCTTAGCCGGCATTTCTCTACTTTCGGATTTGCTAAGCTTTCGTTCCTTGAAGTTTCTCCAAACGTTACCGGTTGTCGTTTCCTATTATAGTGTTCATTTCATTAACATTTCACATTTATAATGTAGTTTAACT
>NW_019658334.1:0-345 GCF_002806865.2 Cucurbita pepo subsp. pepo
ATGCAATCTAAACTACATAGAATTGCAAAGAAACTTAGTTAAAACTTGTACGACAGATCTAAACTTTATGGCTATCTGGTTTGCACCGAGTACTCTTTTCGAAATCTTGACTAGAACATAATAAATATGTTTAATAAACGATAAATTTAAAAATAAATAAATATTATTTAAAAGCTAGACATGTCGTACAAACATATTTAAAAATCTCAAACGATTTATTGACCAATAACTTAGTTAAAAAATGTGACTAACAAAGCCAAAGAAGCTTGACTATCTGGTTTGCACCGAGTACTCTTTTCGTACGATCATTGCGAATGATTAGGCTTGATGATTTAGAATAGAATG
>NW_019658335.1:0-345 GCF_002806865.2 Cucurbita pepo subsp. pepo
GTTGTTAGCAATATGATGATGCCGGTACACAACCCCTGCCACAATTTCAACACCTTTAAATTATCGATTTCATTTCACATGAATACTTAGTTAATGAAGAATCGGAACATTATAAGCTCACAATGACAAGGGCTGTAATGGACTCGTTGATCCATCGGTTTTCCTCTAACAAATGACCAACGACAATGCAACCACAAAGAAGAGCTACAAATAAGTTTAAAGAAACCACCGAAGTATGATCCGCGACTAACTCCATCCCAAAATTTATTATCGACGAGCCTGATTCGACAATCATTTCAGACGCCATAGCAAGTCGAAATCCTGCTTATCAAGTTCACTTCAGTT
>NW_019658336.1:0-345 GCF_002806865.2 Cucurbita pepo subsp. pepo
GGGGCAGAGTGCTTGGGGGATTCAAGAACAATGGGGGGTTTTTATAGATGAGATTTGGGAAATTAAAAACAAGAAAAGAAAATAATTTAATTTAATTTTCCAAAAAGACGACATACAACTACTTGAACTTGGACTGTTCTCTCCAATTTTGTTGTATTAAATTTGGTTAATTAATGAACGGAATTAATGTTCAAACCATATAGTAATCAATGGATGTGGGAAACCATGAAAATGGTCAAAAAGGAGGCTTTCATGGCCACAGCCATCCACAATGTTGCTACCTTAACTAACCTCAATGACGCCACCATTAATGGCGCCAATTTTTTTTTTCTTTTTTTGGGTGGG
>NW_019658338.1:0-345 GCF_002806865.2 Cucurbita pepo subsp. pepo
AAAAATGGAAGTTGAAGAAGAATTGAAGAAGATGATGGAAGAAGTGGAAGGCATGGGGGAGAAGGTAGAAGCCAAAGTGAATTACTATGACACCAAATTACACACCATCATTGTCGCTTATTTCGTTTGGGAACGTGTGTTCTTCTTCGGTATCTCCAAGAAGACGTTTCCTTCCACCATTTCTACCCTCAGCTGCAATGGAAACTGGTGGGTTATTCTTGCTTTGAGTTCTTCATGCAGCTTCGTTTACGTGCTACTTTTTTTCGACGCTGCTCTCATGCTCTACCGCCACGAAAATCAACTCCATCTCATCCTCCAAAAACATGCTCAACTTTGCCGACATCT
>NW_019658339.1:0-345 GCF_002806865.2 Cucurbita pepo subsp. pepo
ATCTTTAGCAAGAGCACGTGTTGCATGTGTCACGCAATCGAGAGGCTATTTTACGAGCAAGGAGCGAGCCCGGAGATTCACGAGCTCGATCGGGAGTTAAGAGGGAAGGAAATGGAGATGGCTCTCTCGAGGTTGGGTTGCAGCCCCGCCGTGCCCGTGGTGTTCATCGGCGGAAAGTTCATCGGCTCCGCCAACACCGTGATGACGCTTCATCTCAATGGCTCCCTAAAAAAATTGCTAAAGGAAGCTGGAGCTATATGGCTTTGATGTTTCTTAGTTTCCTTTTGTGTTGTAAATATGCAATGTAACGGTCAAAATAAGTAATGGAAATGATAACTTATGAAA
>NW_019658340.1:0-345 GCF_002806865.2 Cucurbita pepo subsp. pepo
TTTGGTGAGGGATTTGGAAGTTTAATATAATTTCTGTTAAAGATTAAAAATATAATATAATGTTCCACCTCATTTATAATAATTCAAATTTCAATATTATAATATACTATTCCACACATATATTTATATATATTTATATAAATATATACGGTAAGCTAGTTTTGATATATAAAGTGAGCGGAGCTGGGATGAAGAATATAAATCTCTATCCGCAATCTTGTTTAATTCACGAAAAAAACTCTCTTCTCACTTCTTCTACATTCTCTATGTAATCAAGGATTTCTCATTTTGTTCATGGTAAATTCCTACAAAGTCTAGGCTTATCGGTTAAATGAATATCTCTAA
>NW_019658341.1:0-345 GCF_002806865.2 Cucurbita pepo subsp. pepo
AGGAAAAAAAAAAAAAAAAAAAACCAATTAAGGTAATTCAATTGAGATAGTTTTCCTTATTTACACGACCCTAGAATCTTCCAGAGCCTCAGTCTTTCGAGAGGATCCCAAACAGTCTCCTCTTAATTGAGGCTCGACTTCTTCTCTACGGCCTCAAAAACTTACCACCATAGAGTCTTCCCAAACCTCCTTCTCTTGACAAACAGCTTCCCGAGGCTTGACTCCTTCTTTAGAGCTCTCAAACAAAGTACATCTTTGAAGTTAACAATTTCTTTATTTGACACTTAAGATTCTATTAACATGACTAAGACAAGACGAACTTGTGTATGATATTATCCACTTTGA
>NW_019658342.1:0-345 GCF_002806865.2 Cucurbita pepo subsp. pepo
ATGTGCGTCTTGCCTTTACCTGAAAAAATGATGTGGCACACAGCCTGAGTATAATGAAGAATTCTCAATAAGTGGCCCGACTATAGGAGGTCATGCAAATGCAAACACATGCAATCATGCTCTTGGGACCTNGCTCTAGGGGTGGCCTCTAGTCTCGGACAAATTGGATGTGTCGTACTTCCTTATACACGACCTACACGTGCGAGTGTGAATTCCTAAGGGGATCACATACCCCCTGGACCCTCTCTGGTCAAGCTAATCTGTAGCGATGTTCGGAGGTAAGTGGAACTTCTTGGTGTCATATTCCCCATGAACACCCTCATCATCATACTATGCGCATTCGCA
>NW_019658344.1:0-345 GCF_002806865.2 Cucurbita pepo subsp. pepo
GTATTATTTTATAAGAAAATGATTTAAACTGTGTTCTCTTCGTGGTAAAATAAAATGGGAGGAGTTTAATTATTCGTATGTCAGGAACATGTAACTGAAGACAAAACATGTTAAAATAAATTGTATTGATACGTGGGAATATTCTAATGTTGGAATCATCAAATGTCAAAGACAAAACATTAGACGTTGTATATATTAAAGTATNAGACAAAAAAGTCCGTTAATAAGTAATTTAATTTTTACGGGATTTAATTGAAAATGACATATTATAGACTATAATTGTGACATTGTCGACACATTAAGCTCAAAAAGTTGAATTCAAAACCTAAAATATGTAGCTTACTT
>NW_019658345.1:0-345 GCF_002806865.2 Cucurbita pepo subsp. pepo
GTAGGTATTAAATAAATATAAATAGTAAATAAAAAATCATATTGAGTAGCAAATTTTTATGTATATATCTATCATGTTGTCGTGAATTTTATAATTTATGGTTGACCTATCAATTTTTCGTCTAATAAATATNATTTTTAAAAAAATTCTAATAAAGTGTTTTAAAAAGATAAAAAGGGATTAAAAATTAAAGCATCTTCGCTATATTTTTTATATTTTATTAAAAATTATCCGATAAATTTTAAAATCATTAATTCATATACGATAAATATGTGGATTTTAAAAGGCATGTTATTTGGTAAAAGAAAAAAAAATATTAATTTATATGTTTATGTGTGTGAACGC
>NW_019658346.1:0-345 GCF_002806865.2 Cucurbita pepo subsp. pepo
CCCACTGAATCAATAATCTTAAGATGCTTTTAATAGTGTGTGTAATCTGAAGTGACAATAGAAACACTACACTACTATTATTATTGGTGTGTAATATGAAGTGATGCTTAACTAGTGCAAAATGATTAGTGTATGTCACTTTTGTCAGTTCTTTCACATTTATTAGACGAAAGAGATATCGAGATGCATNAGTCATAGTCATAGTCATTGCAGGTAATACTTCTCCATATCGAGAAATAAATGAATCATTTTATACTTTGATTTTGATGGAGACTTCGGTTAGGAGATTGAGTCAGGTATTCTATTTTTTTGTATTTTTGTAGATTGTATAATTTTAGTTCTAAA
>NW_019658347.1:0-345 GCF_002806865.2 Cucurbita pepo subsp. pepo
TAATTTTAGTTTGAAATAAATTAAAAAATTGAACTAAATCCAATAGAATTATAACAACGGAAAAGAAAAAATAATAATAAATAAATAATAAAATATAGCAATGTTATCCAAGCTGCTCTTACTTATCTCCCAACTATCTCTCTCCTCATGAATAGGGTTATATGAATAGGGTTCATGAATATAGACNCATGAAATTGTATGTGTTTGCATTTAATCCTAATAGTGGAATCACTTACTAAGTATTATATTTAAAATACTGAAGGCACGTCCTACTTCTATTTTAGGTAAACGAAAAACATCCATATACGATTGACGATGACATCGCAACTCGAGACCATGACACAT
>NW_019658348.1:0-345 GCF_002806865.2 Cucurbita pepo subsp. pepo
GAATCAAGTTTATTCCTTCACCACAATTGTAGAGTATTAATCCATATTTCTGTCAAAATTATTTATATTATGTTTTGCTAATTGCAAAAGAGAAATAAATCCACGAATAGTTCGTCCAAAACTAAAAACTCACCAGGCTTATCAAGGCATCACTTTCTGCTCCGATTTGACTCAAGGTTTCTTCATGGANCGAACAACATATTAAAAATTCAGAACCTAACTCTACAGAAATCTCACAGATACAAAAAATTGAAATCCTTACCTCTCCTTTTTATTCATTTTTTTGGGTGGATTTGGAGGATGCAAGAGTCTAGATTCAATGTCTTCAACATCCTAAGCAAGTTT
>NW_019658349.1:0-345 GCF_002806865.2 Cucurbita pepo subsp. pepo
CCATTTTACCTCACATCGTTCTCGACAATGCCCTCCTCAGATGGAACCCCAACTCTAACAGCCTTGGTTTCATCCGGTTCATCTTGATTTGCCTTCAGAGAAGCAAATATTTCAGCAGTAGCATGGAGACTGCGAGACCAAAGTATTCGAAGACGAGGAAAATGAAGAACGAGGAGAGAAAGCTTAGACATAANAGTCAAATCATCGCCGATATCACTTGCGGACTGCAAGGGGCAAACAACAAACTATTGGTCATAACTATCACCATGAAATTAAAACATGGCCCTTTTCCGTGCTGAAACTCGAATTACCTGAAAAGAGAAGCTTTTGTCCTGTGAGAACTCA
>NW_019658350.1:0-345 GCF_002806865.2 Cucurbita pepo subsp. pepo
GGAGACAACGGCAATATCTGCTGATATTTCCAACTCACTCTTTTCTATCATATCAATCACTCATTCCTCAACTCTGTCGCCCTACTTTTCTCTTCTTCTCTCTCTCTCTCTTCTTTTTTCTTTTTCTTTCTCTTTTTTCTTTTTCTCTAATTCAAATATTAATTTTAAGATATTGTTTTGAATCGGGTAAGCTACAGAGAGGTTTCGGCACCCTTATAAAGAATGTTTTCTTCTCTTCCCTANAATTTTAAGATATTGTTTTGAATCGGGTAAGCTACAGAGAGGTTTCGGCACCCTTATAAAGAATGTTTTCTTCTCTTCCCTAAACCTAAAATTACGAGTTGA
>NW_019658351.1:0-345 GCF_002806865.2 Cucurbita pepo subsp. pepo
AGTTTAGTTTGACCCATAAATTCTCCCACTAAACAAACAATGGTCGTATTATGTTACGAGTCAAATATTATTTAGATTCATTTTGACCATTTGTAGATAAGGTATGAACTACTACCCTAAGCATAATTTAGTAGATACGGTATGAATTAAGATCAAAAAGTTTGACGGTTCAAGTTCTTATTCGTAAAATGTTGAACTTAATAAAATGAAAATTTAGAGACCTATTAGACATTGTCTTAAGTTTACGGACCAAATAGATATAAAGTTGAATGTTTTTCGGGGACTAAACNTATTTATTTAGTATGTTCCTACTACATCTTCCTTATATAACATTTAAATGCCCAG
>NW_019658352.1:0-345 GCF_002806865.2 Cucurbita pepo subsp. pepo
ATGCTTTATGTTTCTTTCTTTTTAGTAAAATAGATGTGAAACCTTAATACTCTTAGCTTTAAAAAAGCTAATTATAATTTTATATAATTTATTTAGTTATTCTTTTTGTTTAAGTTAATTACATTTAAAATTAATTAACGGTGTTTTCCAAAATAATAATAATAATAACAATTAATGTTTTTTTGTCGGCATAATTTTTTTTTAAGAATAAAAAAGTAAAGATATTGATTTTAATTTGTCTTATTGATATATTGGATTCNAAATTATATTCAAAATTACTCATTATGGTATGCTTGGTATAGTAATCACATGACACGTCATTATATATTTTTAAATTGGGACATT
>NW_019658353.1:0-345 GCF_002806865.2 Cucurbita pepo subsp. pepo
CTAATTGAGTTTGTAAAGTTTTGATTTTAGACTGGACAGTTCTATTCTTTTGAATGAAATTTCTTCTCTCAAAAAAGAAATTTGTTTTTCTTTATGTTTTAATACATTTATTGATTGAATAATTGTATTCTTTTGAAGGTTATTTATTTCGCTAATCCTCATGGGGGAAAGAAAGTTAAATTTTATCTTCTTTCCTAANGAGGGATATAATTGAGTAACGAAAGGAGTACCTACGATTAGTTTTTGTCCTAAGTCTTTTACTAAAAGGAAGGAATTTACGATGCAAATTCCATCATTGCAAACATGAACTTTTGATAGTTTGTAATTAATTTTGAGTTTGTTGTT
>NW_019658354.1:0-345 GCF_002806865.2 Cucurbita pepo subsp. pepo
CATAAAAAAAGAAATAAGCATATTGGCTCCTAGTCACTGAGAATTGGCAACATACTTGCAAACAAATGGTCAAATAGCAATAAGAAGATGATGAGCGATTTATCTTGTCACCTTGGTAGCTAACATAGCAGTGCCAATTAAACCAACAGAAGTTGCCCAGGTTGCTGCATGTGGTATTGTGATGCGCCCTGAGGGTAGTGGNCGTTCTCTTCATTTTAGCGTCATTCTTTATTTCAAAAACCTTATTACATGAATTTTTAATTAGTACGACTATGAACGAGAAAATTAGCAGAACATGGAAATATAATGCTTTTATAGATAATAGAATTAAAGTGCTCTTCAACG
>NW_019658355.1:0-345 GCF_002806865.2 Cucurbita pepo subsp. pepo
TATTCCTAATATAGTGTATGCCTAAAATTTCCAGGTTTAACGACTTTTAGTCCAATTCATTCTCATAGTAGCGCCTTGCCTTTTATATATATATGCTAAAAGGTTGCTTCAGGTGTTTCAAGAGATTTCCGAAGAGGGGGTTGCTAATAGAAGAACTAACGAGACTAGCAGTTGTTTGGATTCCAACAGTCGCTCTGTCAAGGTGAGCTTTNCAAATCATGGAACATTTCGGTGGAAATAATAAGAGAAGTACTTCCTTTCACCATTGATGGTTCCTAGTCCACTTCTATCAAAGGAAGAAAAATTTTGGAAGCTATATCTTTACAGTAGAGACAGCAGATAAAT
>NW_019658356.1:0-345 GCF_002806865.2 Cucurbita pepo subsp. pepo
CGATTATGCGTACCTCGAGATGAGAAGATTCTACAAGAAATGATGACTGAGGCACACAACACGTCATACACATTTCACCCTGGTAGTACTAAACGTGACAGGATTTAAAGTGTAGGTATTGGTGACTAGGAAAGAAGAAGGACGTAGTTGAGTATGTGAGTCGGTGTTTGACCTGTCAGCATGTAAAGGTCTCNATTCCAGCGTGGAAATGAGAGGAAAAGGTATGGATTTCATCTCGGACCTACCGAAGGCTCGACGAGACTTCAACGTCATCTGGACAATTGAAGACAATTGACCAGAGCAACCCACTCTATTCCAGATAAGCCACTTATTGAGTGGACCATG
>NW_019658357.1:0-345 GCF_002806865.2 Cucurbita pepo subsp. pepo
TTTCTTGTCGGACGAGCCTTCTCCGATAGCTCTCCTGCTGCTGACACCCATTAAAATTAGTAACCATCATGGCAGCATTATGTAAAACATAATAATACTTCGCCTGCCTAATGGATGTACGCGTCCATACCCTCGTGATGGAATAGGGGTATCCCCCAATGCATGAGCACACATAATGCATGAGGTCCCAACATTTCTCCATTNGACTACGTTCTGTATATATCATATCATTTTTTATATCATTTCATATATCGTTTATCGTTCATATCATATCGTTTCTCATTCTTCAGTCCTCATATCATACATACTATCGTTCTATCAATCTATCACAAACCTATCCCTTTC
>NW_019658358.1:0-345 GCF_002806865.2 Cucurbita pepo subsp. pepo
ACAAGCAAACCCGCCCAGAGTAGTAGAGCAAACGGATCAACTAGCACCACCGCGAGCTCAAGCTAGGGCATACGCTTCAACCAGCAAGGACACTGGGAGGTCCGACGCCGTGGTGACAGGTACACTATCCATTTTAGGTCATTTCGCTTTTACCTTATTTGATTCTGGTTCCACGCATTCCTTTATTTCCATGCCTTTTGTTGTACAAGCAGGGTTCGAATTAGAACCCTTATTGCATGAAATGTCTGTAAGCACCCCTGCGGGGGTAGACTTAGTATCTAGGGATAGAGTAAAGGATGNGGTCAACATGAAAGATTTCGACGTCATACTAGGCATGGATTGGTT
>NW_019658359.1:0-345 GCF_002806865.2 Cucurbita pepo subsp. pepo
ACTTTTCATATCGAGTTAACGACCCTGTCTCAAAGGGGAAACAAGTTCCTGTGTTAACACCTATGGAATTTCACTTCAAAATGGCCTGGAAGCGAAAGAGAATAAGTTTCGTATTTTAACCCAACATATGTGTAAGATTCATCAAACGAGAGCGCTCCTTACAGATTTGTTGAAAAAGACTATAGAAACAATGGTTTTTTAAATAATGATTTTGGTGGCTCCATTGGGGTTTNATTATCGACACGAGTAAAGGTTTTTTTTCTTCATTGTTTTCATCTTAGGACAATCTTTAATGGATATGTTGTTATACAAAAATGAGAAAACGACTTTTCAGATCGAGTTAAC
>NW_019658360.1:0-345 GCF_002806865.2 Cucurbita pepo subsp. pepo
CCTTTCTTTAAAAGAATTTGTCCTCAAATCAAATTCTTCGTCTTTCCGGACAAGAACTGAATATTCTTTTTTTTCTCTCTTTTTTTTTCTCACCTTTACCTTAGTTTCTTCTCTCCATTATTGTTCTTCATATTCTTTTCTTTTNAAATTTCTTCCGACACAAAGTAAAAGTATACTTGTTCATCAAACCATCAAATGTTACCTCTCTATCATATTGCCAAGGTCGGCTGAATAAGATGCATCAAACCATCAAATGTTACCTCTCTATCATATTGCCAAGGTCGGCTGAATAAGATGTCCCCCATATGCATTGGTACGACATCACAAAGAACTTCATCTTTATAT
>NW_019658361.1:0-345 GCF_002806865.2 Cucurbita pepo subsp. pepo
TAATCATTCCCCACAAAACTTTTAACAAAACGTCGACCGCGTTTTGATTTTTTTAGCACAGACTTCAAACGTCATAGATTAGGGTGTACGAATTTGGGTTCGATTTGAAGCACTCCGTTTCTTCGATTTTCTATTCTAAATCATCGAGCCTAATCTAATCATTCCCCACAAAACTTTTTCAAAACGTCGACCGCGACTCTGTTTTTTTAGCACGGACTTNTTTCGATTTGAAGCACTCCGTTAATTCGATATTCTATTCGAAATCATCTATCCTAATCTAATCATTCTCGACAAAACTTTTAAAAAAACATCGACCGCGACTCGGGTTTTTTAGCACGGACTTCA
>NW_019658362.1:0-344 GCF_002806865.2 Cucurbita pepo subsp. pepo
GAAGAACAAGAAGAAGTTGAAGAAAGAAGACGTGTTTGATTCGGTTCGGAACTTGAGGTATCAAGAGGTGCCGTGTTTCCTTCCTCTGTAGGTTAGCTTGCTTGATGCTAACATTATCTCTATTTTTTTCTCTGATTCATTCTTGTTGTTCGTTGTTCTAAGTATTGAAGCAACATTCTTACTGTGAGAGCCTTTTGTAATGTGTTTGTGTGTTGATGGAAGTGGAGTGTAAGCGATTTCGATAATTGTTTGTGTTGAGGAAAATGAGAAATTACGCTTGATGGCGATATATATACCTGTGGATTTTGTTCTTTTGGTGAAATTCTTGTTGTTTTGGATTAGAT
>NW_019658363.1:0-344 GCF_002806865.2 Cucurbita pepo subsp. pepo
AAAAGCTTTCTCCCCATCATACCCCCCAAACATATATAAATGCGACCCATAAGAAACCATTGAGTGTGAATGACGACCACATGGCTGATCACCACCAGCCTGAATTTCTTTCCACTGATGAGTATCTGTGTTGAGGACAATCAAGGAAGATGAGATTCTGTCATTCTCAAGTCCACCAAATACATAAATCTTTGAGCCTACTGCTGCTGCAGCATGACGGTGCCTGCATTAGAACTATAAACATTAAGAATAGGAAAGAGGTACATTTGTGAACCAGATATGCAGTGACTTATTGCATTGGAAATGAAAAGAAGCACAAAGAAATGAAACTACAATGACAAAAA
>NW_019658364.1:0-344 GCF_002806865.2 Cucurbita pepo subsp. pepo
ATTAGATTGGTGACGGGATATACCCGACTAGAGTTCATAACTCAATTCAACATCTACTTTACTGATTGGGTTAGTTTGGATTGTTGGGTTATTTAAAAAAAAAATGTTTTCTTCTCTTCCCTAAACTTAAAAGTATGAGTTATTAGATTGGTGATGGGATATATCCAACTAGAGTTCAAACCCAACTCAACCATCTACTTTATGGATTGGGTTAGTTTGGATTGTTGGGTTATTTTTAAAAAATTATACTTATCTACGGTAGAAATTACATTAATAACTAAAATCTCAGAAAACTCAAATATCAAAGGTACGTAAAATATTCTTAATTTTTATAGTAAGTTTAA
>NW_019658365.1:0-344 GCF_002806865.2 Cucurbita pepo subsp. pepo
GAATCTCAAGATTCAGAAAAAGGAAAAAATGATAAAAGATAGAAGAGAATTTTGTAGAAAATTTTTGGATTTTTCGAGAAAAATAATAATAAAATATTCAGAAAGTGACAAATTACCAAAATACCCCTAAAAGAATGGATAGTTACAGAAATTGCACTCTAATTCGAATCAGAGCATCTACCGTGACCATCCGGAAAAAATCTTTCACACTTAAATCTCAACCGTCGGATCTCCTCCAAAATTTGATATGATCTAGAACGAACACGCACGAATCATCACATCCAACGACTAGTATTCAAAGTCAAGATCGGTAAGGCTATGATCGGAGTTCATATCTCCAAAAA
>NW_019658366.1:0-344 GCF_002806865.2 Cucurbita pepo subsp. pepo
TCTACCTTGTTAATTCTTTATTAATGATTTTTAATTTTGTCTATGGTTCAAATTGTAATTTCATGTAACCGTCCGAACCATCATTAATAGATATTGTCCGCTTTGGTCCATTACGTATCGTCGTCAACCTCGTGATTTTTAAAATGCGAGTGTTCGGGAGAGGTTATTCAACCAATGTGGGATCTCACCGTTCACCCTCTTGAAGTCCACTGTCATCGTTGACATATCGTCCAATGTCTAACTCTAATAGCTATCTAGCTGAGCGCACCCCTAATGATATTGTAGTTTTGGCAAGCTACTTGGAACCTCTTAATTTTTTAAAATGGATTAATGCCAAATTAATT
>NW_019658367.1:0-344 GCF_002806865.2 Cucurbita pepo subsp. pepo
AAAAAAAAAAAAAAATGTTACAATTTTATTTTTTTGAAAAAATAAAAATGTAGATCGAACTATATTTTCAATCAAATAGAATAACAATATTATAACAAAAAAAAGTTTAGCGATGTATTGTCATTATTTTCCGTTAAAAATTTGTAAATTAATCCAATCCAAAAATTTAGTAGAGGCGAAGTCTTCTAAATTAACCAACCCGAAAAAGCAAGGGGCATTTTTGCAAATTTAGTGGTACTAAAAATTTATAAATTAACCCAACCCGAAAAAGCAAGGGTCATTTTTGCAAATCTAGTGGTAGTAGAAATTTATAAATTAACCCAACCTGAAAAGGTAAGGGTCAT
>NW_019658368.1:0-344 GCF_002806865.2 Cucurbita pepo subsp. pepo
TGGTGAGTTTATGCTAGATTTTGGGAGCCTACACCCTCCCTCCAACCACGTTCAAGAGGAGTTTTGGAGAGAAATTTAAGATCCTTATGGAGTAACAGGTTGGTGTATTAGAGCTCGTTCGGTTTCACGAGATTGACCTTTAAGAATATCTATAGGTGGAGTGTGCACTGTGAGTTTGAGAATAGGGGGATTCAATAAATTGATTGAAGAGCGAAGTCTGATTGAGAAAACTCCTATCAATAGCGGTGCACTAGAGGCAAATAAATTTCAGGAGATTGTTCTTGACAAATCTTTAGGTTAAATGGAGTTATTCATGAGCATACAACTTAATGCACTTAGACCCC
>NW_019658369.1:0-344 GCF_002806865.2 Cucurbita pepo subsp. pepo
AGATATGAAGGGTTTCTTTTGCCAGACCAATGTGATTTATGAAGATTAAGGGTTTCTGTTGGATGACAATCTCTCTCATCAAATTAATAATGAGGCAGAGCCGCACCCTGGTGCATAATGACTGATAGATCACCAATATAACAAGTAATGACCTAATTTTCTAGCTTCAATTAGACCAACCTTTCTATGCATCATAGACTTGAATGTTTACATTCAAAATCTCTGTTATTTTTGGTCTACTCTCTGAGTTCCCTCTTTTTTTTTATTTATTATGTCCACAAGTTATTTTTGGTCTATTTTAATCATTTAATTTAATTAAAACTAAATTAATACCATTTGATTAA
>NW_019658370.1:0-344 GCF_002806865.2 Cucurbita pepo subsp. pepo
TGACTGGTTGTCGAAGTTGGTTCTCGAAATTGAACGAGTCAATGACTGGCATGGTGAAGTTCGGAGATGGATCACTTTTAGAGATAAAAGGACGTGGAGATGTGAAGGCTGCGTCTGTGAAAAAAACAGAGAAGATGATCGATGAGGAGAAAATTGATGGCTCTGTGAAGATTGAATCGGAGAAAAAAACAGAGAAGCGAGAAGAGAAGAAGAGCGATGGCAAGAAAATTGTTGGCGCTGTGAAGGTTGAATCCGAGGAGAAGAGAGATGGCATTGTGGCGGAGGTCCAGAATGTGGCAACGAAGGTAGCGAAAGCAGAGGAGATAAAAGAGAAGGAGGTCACC
>NW_019658371.1:0-344 GCF_002806865.2 Cucurbita pepo subsp. pepo
CCATCCAACTCTCTTATTTGACCAGGAAATGTGTTCTTTGGCATATCTGACTGAGTTTTCTTTACTTTTCTTGTAACAGAAACTCTAAACTCACTCATTTGCTGCAAAGTTCATTAGGTGGGCTTCATTGCCTTAATATTTTGATCCTTATTCTTTCCCTGAGCTTAAAATTAGTGGTCTCTCTGGTATTGCTTATTTGCTTAGACATTAATGGAAATTCTATGTTCAGGAGGAGATTGCAAAACCCTGATGTTTGTACAGGTTAGTCCAAGTTCAGCCGACGTTGGAGAGACGCTCTGCTCGTTGAATTTCGCTAGTCGAGTTCGAGGGATCGAGAACGCCCC
>NW_019658372.1:0-344 GCF_002806865.2 Cucurbita pepo subsp. pepo
TTTCATTTTCTATTTTTTATTTCGAGTGACTCCTCTCTTGTTTTTTTATATTCTTTTTGTGCTCTACTTTTTCTCTCCATTTTTGTTCTAGACATTCTTGACCAATTTTTTAAAATCTTACTAAATTATATTATTATTGATCCATTCCCAATTCTTACTCCCAACTCTTCCCTTTTATTTTTCTCTTCCTCTATATTTTTTTCTTTTTATTTTGTATTTTGGTCTGTATTTTCTCTTTTAGTTCTTCTCTGCCCTCTCTATTATTTTTTTTGATTTTGTATTTTAGTTCTTCTATGCCCTCTCTATTATTATTTTTTTTATTTTGTATTTTGGTGTGTATTTTC
>NW_019658373.1:0-344 GCF_002806865.2 Cucurbita pepo subsp. pepo
ATTAGACAGTATAGAAACCTCAATCTATATACTATAGATAAATACCACGTTACGTATTAAGAAATGTTTACAACATTGTTAGAATTCCGTATTATTTTATTGTTCAAAAATTAAATTTCAGGCTCCCAATTAATTATTCACGTCAACTCAACAATCTTGATCTTTTCTCCCTTTCACATGCACATGGAGGGAAACCGCGGGCGCAGCCCCGGCCATCCGTCACTGACTTACAAGATGAGACTGAACATAATAATAATAATAAATATAATCATAATAATCTGCAAAAGCTTGGTAGTCGAACAAGATTTGAATAGAAGAGCCACCTGCTAATTTAGAACAAAAGG
>NW_019658375.1:0-344 GCF_002806865.2 Cucurbita pepo subsp. pepo
TCTAGAGCAGTAATTTCTTTGCCCTTCGCTTCCAAATCTTCAAGAGACTGCTTAACCGAACCCTCTCGTTCGATCTCTTTTTGAGAATCTTTCTCTTTCTGTTGATATGACAACACTTGATTGTAACACCATGATTTTATTGACTTCATTTTCAGAGTAAAAAGAGATGGCATGGTGACTAACCTGTTCAGCAATCTCCGCCTTTAGTTGTACAACTTGTTCATTTAGTTGATCTCTATCTTGAATTTTTAGTCCATAATCTTCCAATTTGGAAATCAATTCTGTCTCTTTTCCTGCAGCGGCTGATCGGACACTTTGAACCTAATAAACAATCATTAAAGTTT
>NW_019658376.1:0-344 GCF_002806865.2 Cucurbita pepo subsp. pepo
AAATTAAAAAAAAAAAAAAAAAACCCAATAATAATAATAATAAAGACTTGATCTTTTCAAAATTGCCTTACTTGCCATAGAATCGGCCACCGAAGTTCTTGGGGTTGACCTCCATTTTTCCCCTGAAAAACGCGAATATGTCTCTCCGACGGCCGTGGACGACGGATTCTTCCACAGATTCCGGTGGAATATAAGGCGGAATAAGAATATTCTCAACATCCTGACATGGGTGCTTATATTTGACTCCAAAAGTCTGCAAAATGATCGAATTCTTCAAGAATTGCGGTATCCCATCTGCCATAGCCTCATGCTCCTTCAATAACCCAACAAAATTCAATTTTAAA
>NW_019658377.1:0-344 GCF_002806865.2 Cucurbita pepo subsp. pepo
ATATATATATATATATTTGAGTAGTGGAAGTGGAAGTAAGGTGGAGCAGCTTAAAGTCAAGCCTGGATTTAATTTAAATTTATGAACAACGCATCCAAGCGATTAGGGAGACTTAATTAAATTAATTAGGGCCGTCTAATCATGGGGATGTGGTGTCAAATACTGAATCAAACCACAAATTTCACTTAATTAATTAATTAATTATAATTAGGATGTATCAAAGTAAGTGTAGGGACGACCCGACCTATTCTTTTATTTTTTTTTATTATTTACTATTATTATTATTATTAATTAATGTTAAGACAGTTCGGTAATGTAATTAAAACATATCACATGTAATTGCC
>NW_019658378.1:0-344 GCF_002806865.2 Cucurbita pepo subsp. pepo
GCGATGTACACGAGACTATAGGTACGAAAGTGATGCATAATCCGAGAAAAATAAAATAAAAAGTAGAGCACAAAGGTAGGTTTCAGGTCATATCACAGTCGTATATTCATGTGTATGCATTTTTCAACTCCATCAATAGGGTCACTTTATGAGTATTTTTAATACTCAGCCTTTTTCTAATAATGACAATGACGTTTTAGATTGCTGATTGTGCTTGCAATGAAGCCACGAGATAATCAACGTAGAGCTATCAGGTATCGAATCCAAATTTCAGATCTTACGGGTCGTTTAAGTAAAAAAAATGAATAAAAAATCGATATGTAGTAAAATAATGGGGTAATACA
>NW_019658379.1:0-344 GCF_002806865.2 Cucurbita pepo subsp. pepo
CAATTAGTGAATAAAGAAAATATCTTAATTAGCCCAAGCATATTTGTTAATTTTGTTATCAGTTTATTTATTTGAAGTGCATGAAAACTTATTCCTTCCTCCCACATATGCTGTATTTACAATACCTTAATATAAAAGTTTATTAATGTTCAATTTGGTATTCGAATATCAATGAGAACACTGCTCCACTTATATCTATTTATTGATGAAATTGGTTGCTATCATTTACTGGAGACAACGAACAGATGGGGGAAAAATTGGAAAATATAGAATAAGCAAGTATACAATATACCTGCGTGAAGTCTTTTTTTCTCTGTCCATTTGTCATGAAAATAGCTTTGGCT
>NW_019658380.1:0-344 GCF_002806865.2 Cucurbita pepo subsp. pepo
ATTTATTTATTTCTGGTCCTCGAAGTTTAATATATTATGAAATGTGACACAGGTTGTCAAACTTTGACCCCTCGTCACCCACTAACTTGATATTTTTAATTTGCAATTAGAGTCCTATAAAAGTGTCTATTTTAATATTTGACACTGTTTCTAATTTTTAAAAATTTAAGTTTAATATTATTTGATATGAACCGAGAGACGTCAATTATACAATATGCTTCAATGAAGATGTGAAAAAAATATTGTTAAAATTATCAAAAGATATTTCAATTCATAACTCGTTGAAGAATAATGAAGTTTTATGTTATAAATTTTTGGGTGGATTACAATTTAGAGTAATTTAG
>NW_019658381.1:0-344 GCF_002806865.2 Cucurbita pepo subsp. pepo
CCGCGGTTTGTGGATAAAATCTCTAAGCATCACCACCTGTTCGCGTGAGACCATCGCCAATCGCGATTTTCTTCTGTGCTTGTTGCTTTGACTGGTCCGATTTGAGTTTATTACTTGTTTTCAGTTCGACCGATTTGATTTGGTTCTATTTTCTTCGGTTTCTAGGTCTATTTTGATTAATGTTGGATTTAGGTATTGTTTTAGGGTTTGATCTTAGATTTCACAAATTGAAAAGAGACTTAGCTATGGCGTAGCATATTTATTTAGGTAAGGTGTCGATTGAAATTTTTCTTATTCGATTGAATTGTTATAATCTCATGTAGGACTTAATGTATAAACATGTT
>NW_019658382.1:0-344 GCF_002806865.2 Cucurbita pepo subsp. pepo
TATCTGAAAGTGGAAACCATCAACTATCATGAATGACCAAAATTGCCTCAATAATTGCTATTTTGGTTGTACAGAAGTAAAAGGAATTTCCCTTATGTCTTGTTGCTATATATGAGGTAAGTGGAATATAGAAGAAAGAATTTTAAAGAATATTTAGAGTACCTCTCCCAAAATAACCTGGTGTTCTCTGGTAATATATGCCTCCAATAACCGAGCTGCAATTTCAGCTTTGCTTTTCTTCAGTTTTGTTGCCTAGAAATGCTCTGTAGAGTAAGTATAATTGAGAAAGAACTCAGATTCCTTAACGTACCGTATGTAACGAAAAACTGGTTTGATTCATTTTC
>NW_019658383.1:0-344 GCF_002806865.2 Cucurbita pepo subsp. pepo
CTCAACCCCCCCACGATTCCTATTTCATAAAGCATAATAATGCATCTTCTGAGAACCTTATTCCTCCCCTGACACAGACTTGTTTGTAGCTAAAAAGAAGCACAAATCTGCTACCCCGACCGACCATCATCATCTGCCCAATCTTCTTGCATTATTATGCCTTCTCCTCACCTCATTCAAATTGGGGGGCAGGACGAATTAAAGAGAAAAAAAATCCAAAGTATTCTCCCATGCAATTCCAGCCATAAAAAAATAAAAAATAAAAAATAAAAAAAAAACTCAAAGCAAAAACAAACGAAAATGAAAAAAACTAAGATTTGGAAAACCTGATGAAAAGAGGGGAA
>NW_019658384.1:0-344 GCF_002806865.2 Cucurbita pepo subsp. pepo
TTTTTTTTACAGTGGCATGACATTGGAACATTTTAAACAAATGTCACTTCAAATTTAGAAGAAAAATCAATGTGATATATTAGGGGAGCTCTTCCACCGTGTCCCTAGGCAGGGGATCACAGAATATCTAGCTTTTTGACCCAATGAACAGATAAAAGAACTGTCCATGTTGATATGTAGGCCCTAGTTTTTCCCTTTTCCTCGACAAAACAGTAGTTCTCCGTGGTAAGATTAACGTGAATCAGCTCTCATATAGCATAATTGGTTAGAGCACTTATAATGTAGCCGTGAGAACTTCGACCCAGGTTCGACTTTCAAGGATAGCGTTAGTAAATCAGTTTGAA
>NW_019658385.1:0-344 GCF_002806865.2 Cucurbita pepo subsp. pepo
TCTTTTATTTATTTCGTGTATTCACATTTTTTTAATAAAAAACTAATTACATTAGAAAAAAAATGTTTTTATCTTATAAACTTATTTGATTGTCCTTAAATTAAAATTCGAATTATATGATATTACAAGATAATAATACGTTCGGCATATTATATAATATGGTTGGAGATATAACAATACATATATGATATAATTCCATTAACGAGCCAAATATTTGTATACATTATTGTCAATTTGTTTTAACATTAGTTGGATTCACATGTGACATAATTATAAATTTATAACATCTATAAAATATATAAATAAATCAACCACGCGTTCATAGAAACATTGTCAATTTAAGC
>NW_019658386.1:0-344 GCF_002806865.2 Cucurbita pepo subsp. pepo
GTTAAAGTTTAACCTAGGGTTCTCCATTCTCCCGAAGTTCTTGGGAAGACTCCGTGACCTAAACGGAGACGAGAAATATAATTCACTCTCCATCTCATCAACCATGGTGCGCTCCTCCACTTGTATCAACCATGACATGGACGACCGACGACATAGTTTTCAATGAAAAAAGTAATTCATTTTCAATTTGATTTGATGGCGATTTGCATTTTCCCGTTTAACCCATGAACGGTTCAAAATCGTATGATACCCGCAACCTTTGGCAATCGAATATGTGAAACCCGACCTCTAAGTCAAACTTGAAAAAAAATCAATTTGAAGGGGGCTTTAAATTTGGATAGAGA
>NW_019658387.1:0-344 GCF_002806865.2 Cucurbita pepo subsp. pepo
TTAAGCTTCTTTCAGAATCTGGCTATGAATTCAAATGTCTCTTTAGTGAAGATGAACATATGGTAAAGAAATTGTGAGAAACTAAGTACAAATTTCAAAAACCAATAACCAAATGGTTATAAAACCTGAGTTTTAACTTTCTTTTAAACAACACTCTTAAACATGGGGTTTGAATTTGCATCAGTTTTCTTACATTAGATGTTTATTTGGTCTGTACTTGCCTTCAGGATACAAACACTGTGCACAGGAACCCACTACATAAAGAACTATCAGTCTCAGTATGAGGTATCCATCTCTCTATGTGCATATGCTCTATTGCTTATTTGATGCCCAAATTTCTTCCG
>NW_019658388.1:0-344 GCF_002806865.2 Cucurbita pepo subsp. pepo
GAATTCGCTCTGGAACTGTTCGATGCTTTGAGTCGGAGACGAAGATTGAAGGTCGAAAAAATCAGCAGAGACGAACTGTTCGAGTTCTGGTCACAAATCACCGATCAAAGCTTCGATTCGCGCCTCCAGATCTTCTTCGACATGTAAATGATTATTATCCATCTCTTTACTTCAATTTTAAGTTAATTAAAAAAGCAAGAACACAAAACGACACCGTCTCATCACCAAGAAATGAAACCGACTGCTGTCTTTTCAGAAGAGCCAGTTTTTCAATATTCGTATTTACCACCGTCAATTTTTTTAAACAGGGTCGATAAAAACGAAGACGGCCGAATTACCGAAGA
>NW_019658389.1:0-344 GCF_002806865.2 Cucurbita pepo subsp. pepo
TAAATTATTACATTAATAATTAAAAATAACTTGAACCACTCTCGAGGATCACGAAACGGTCGAACCAACCCTTAAAAATGTTGAACCGGACCCCACCCAGTAGAAAAAGACCCAAACCGCCTCTTCCATCTTCTTCTTTAGTTAGCTTGCTTTTGTTTCCATTATCGATCAATTACAACCTAAAATGGACTCTAATGACTCAGTAAAAATTACAAACCTTTCTTCACTCATTAAAACACATGCACATTATGCCAATTACAATAATGGTATCAAAAGCAAGCATAAAAAAAAATGTCAAAACCGTAAACATCCACTTTAGCAACCACAAAATTTCATTCATGGAA
>NW_019658390.1:0-344 GCF_002806865.2 Cucurbita pepo subsp. pepo
GGTTTATGTGTAGCCTTGCTTAATACACAGACCAACATGCATACCGCACTCGTTCATATTTTATTCCTAGTTTAATATATAAATTAATATGGTTCTCAAAATATTCAATTTAGAGGCATAACGGTAATTTTACCATAACATACATATAGTACATATTCATCCAAAAACTTCTTTCCAAAGTCCTTAGCATGTATTATTTAACCACCTAAGGTAAGAAATGTTTGCATGCTAACACGTTTTAGCAACTCCTACAAGTATTACTTGTCTAAAGTTCGTGTGGATACTTACATAGATGTCACGACTCGATTTTCGAGGCTTCGAAAAACCGAATCGTGACTAAAAAG
>NW_019658391.1:0-344 GCF_002806865.2 Cucurbita pepo subsp. pepo
ACTATTACTTTTCACGAGATATGTGCTTATGGCGAGATTGTATACAAGGCAGTGATGCATTTTGGACAGGCCGTTACTGTCAAGAAGTTAACATGAAACAGGGAAGGGAGTAACATCGATAATAGGAAAGAGCCTGTATAGGAAAGAGCCTGTAAAGTATTTTTAGAGTTTGTAGTATATGACGTAATGGTTATGTTACCCAACTATTGCTTAGATTTTGCATTTATTCTAGGATTCAATAAAGCATCCTCTGTATAGTTTTTGAATGGAGCTATATTGTTCTTGATTCTCAATCNTAAGTATAAGTTATAACATGCATTCGTAAATATATGAATACATCGTAA
>NW_019658392.1:0-344 GCF_002806865.2 Cucurbita pepo subsp. pepo
TTTTTTCTCAAGGTGTTGGAAAAACAAGTAAACGTTTACTAACTGCGAGAAGACAGGAAATTTTTGGATTCATTCGGCGCAAAATTATTATCTTCAAATTAGCAAGTGACATTGTGCGGCACTTTTAAACATCTACTTGGCTTTAGCATTCTGTTTCAATTAACATCCACTTTTAAAATCCNCTTATATATTTTCAAGAGAGGGAAAATTTTGCTTTTGCTTCTTATTTGGATTTTTATTCAAGGACAGTGCTTTGAGTGTTTAATGTGAACGGGTGGAGCGTTTTTCTTTCAACTAAATTTTAGCAGCAAGTGCCTCCTTTTTTCGTTATGCATCAATAATTT
>NW_019658393.1:0-344 GCF_002806865.2 Cucurbita pepo subsp. pepo
TCTGAAGTCGATACTTGATGGAACCGACATTCCTATGCAACTCTAGCGACATGGTCAAGTTACTGACACCTAGTTTTTAAGAGGTGAAGAATATCACCAAAGACTCACATGGGTCATTTCGACATGATTTGATCTCAATCATATGCTTCTTAGGAAATTTTCTAGGAGGATACCCAAAAACAATTGCTTCCTGAAAAACACACTTAATTTTAAAGTTCCTACCGATTGAAACTNTGCGCAGAAGATTTAGATCAAGATTCGAAATTCAAATTCAACATCTGATGGCCTCGACATTCCACTCTAACAAGATCACATTACTTACTCCTTGTTTCTAAGAGTGAAAA
>NW_019658394.1:0-344 GCF_002806865.2 Cucurbita pepo subsp. pepo
GTGGCGACTCTAGATATGTAGAAATTTAGGGTCGTTACATCATGTCTCCATCTGTTTTATAGTCAAATTTAACTTCTTTAATGCCCAAAATGCTTTATGTACCAATTCCAGGGGTAGATGACATGTCTTCCCAAAAACTAGCTTGTTAGGAGACATTCCTAAAGGGGTTTTGAAGGCTGTCCTGTATGCCCATAATGCATCATCAAGTTTCACCGACCAATCTTTCCTATTGGGTTGTACCACCTTTTCCAAAATACTTTTAATTTCTCTGTTGGAGACCTCTACTTGCCCATNATATCTCTATAAAAGACTATTCATCAATCTGTTCACAAAGTGCGTTCCCT
>NW_019658395.1:0-344 GCF_002806865.2 Cucurbita pepo subsp. pepo
TTTCTCTCTGAAAGAAGCAAAGACAACAACTACTACTTCTTGGTAAACACTCCATGCTAAATACTTAATAAACAACTAACAATTCATTGCAATCATCAAATCCAATATCAATAAACAATTTTACGAATACTCATTCGATAAATCCGATTTTTCCTTTCTGAATGGGCGACTACTATGTGTATAAGATATAACATGCATATTTCCCAATGATGTGAAGGAACTCATTATTTGCCAACAATTCCAAGTCGCTTAGTAACCAAAAAAAAAGTATCATAACATGGCCNCGCGATCGATGCCATTGCATGCCACCAATCGCAAAACAAGAACACACGCAATTAATTTTT
>NW_019658396.1:0-344 GCF_002806865.2 Cucurbita pepo subsp. pepo
TCCATGAGAAGGTATTTTTAAAACTCTTTTTCAAAATAATAATAGTAATTTCCAATAGTTCAATAAAGCTCAGTCAAATCCTTTACATATGTTCCTTCTTCGTAAAATTAGTTTGTATTCCAAGAAAATTTGGTGTGTGATCTTATCAAATTTTGTCTATTTCCAAATTTCAGAGTGCAACGCAATTGATTCTGACTCCCGATTCGAACAAGACTGTTATAACTATCTTGGGGAANATTTGTAATATATTATTAGATATGCCAAATTCTATGTTCAACACACTATGTTTTATGAACTTGAGGAAATCTCTAATATGGTTTATAATGTTATGGAGGATTCTGTTT
>NW_019658397.1:0-344 GCF_002806865.2 Cucurbita pepo subsp. pepo
AAAAAAAAAAAAAAAAAAAAAAAAAAAAAAAAAAGTGAAGACTTACTGCAAACGGCGCTGCAAGTAACACAATCAACCTCACATTGGCCGGGACAATCAGTTGGACAAGTCAACTCCATCCCGTAGCAATGTGGAAAGCTCCTATTCTTGCACCTAACCTTCTTCTGTCCGGACGCCTCAGATGATGGCGGTGGAGAAAGGGATGTTGGAGGGGTTGGAGTTGGAGGAATTGGAGGTGGAGACTCCGTTGTAGCGGGTGGCGGTGGAGAAGAGTAAATGAAAGGAGGCGGCGGAGGGGAAGAGTAAATGTATGGGGGCGGCGGAGGGGAAGAGTAGTAAACGTG
>NW_019658398.1:0-344 GCF_002806865.2 Cucurbita pepo subsp. pepo
ATTTTTTAACCTAAGCAACCCTTATTAAATAATGGAATCCATAAGACCCCTTGTCAGCCACACAGTGAATGCTCACATGTGAATTATGAGTGTTTGTAAATTATTAGTCTTTTAAATTATTAGTTTGCTTTATGTCTTTTCTTACTTCTAGGAAAGTNTCTTATATCTTAGTTGGTGTTTTTCAAATTTACGTTCAAATTCGAAGTCTATAAAATGACTTCACCAATGTAGGGAGAGCATCGATCGGCCGATAGCTGACTCTTGAATATCAATTGAAGAATTCAGAGAAAAACTATTCTACTTTATCTCTTATCTTATCTATCTTCTTATGAATTTCTGAGAAA
>NW_019658399.1:0-344 GCF_002806865.2 Cucurbita pepo subsp. pepo
CGTTTCCCTTAAGGTTGCTTTCTTTCCTTAGTTCATTATAATGTAACTATAACATCCGTCTTTATACACTTCAGTCGTTTAAGCCAACTAGACATATGCAGAGTAATTGGCGACTACTCAATTGCTTGCAACAATCTAGGCCACCTTCAAGACCATAATTTTCAACTCCCAGCAAATTCAATTGATCGAAAGATGAAAAGTCATAAAATTGGGACCATAAAGTAAATTTGAAAAAATGAGACAAANTACTTTCTTCCAATCAGTCTGAATGAAGCATCAAAATGCGTATACATTTCAAGATTTGCCACAGTTCAGTCAGATAATTGGATAGTTCATGACATTCT
>NW_019658400.1:0-344 GCF_002806865.2 Cucurbita pepo subsp. pepo
ACGACTCAATCAGCGCCTGCCTAAGAACTCTCTCATAGACTAAATTGAGACCAACGACCACGAGTAATGCTCGCATTGCCTTTTCGGTCGATATTTTATCACAAGTAAATGTTTGTCAATACAAAAACCTTCCCCTACAAAGAAAAAGATATTCAAAACTGAATCTCCATTGCTTTAGCTTAAAGTTAGGTCAATAATTTGTGNGAACAAAACAATCCTTATAAGGGTGTAGAAACCTCTCCCTAGAGAGTTATAAAACCGTGAGGCTAACAGCGATAAGTAATGGACCAAAACGGATAATATTTGTTAGACGAACACGACTTTCCACAATGGTATGATATTGT
>NW_019658401.1:0-344 GCF_002806865.2 Cucurbita pepo subsp. pepo
CTCGTTTAATCAGTCAAAGGTTCAGGATCATTCTTGAAAACTTTTTTGATCCTCGGGTTAAGATCTTCATTTTCACAAGGTCATCCCTATACACTTGGTACCAATCTTCTAACCCCTCGAGACTTTCTAAGACTGAAGGGTTTCCCCTATTCCGGACTAAGGCAATTTCCTGAAATTGATCCATATTAGATTGCCTACACATGCAAGGTTCTTCATCTTTCTTCATCACGTAAGCACACGCAGTTCCACACCCACCCTTTGTCTAATTTCACATCCCTCGTTCTCCCCTCCCACNATGAGTCTTGCATGAAAAGGGTCTCCACTCTCCTCGGGGGATTCCTTGA
>NW_019658402.1:0-344 GCF_002806865.2 Cucurbita pepo subsp. pepo
ACTCGGTAGGAGGTAGCCCCGATCTTTTTAAGGACTTCAACTGGGCCCTCATATTTTCGAACTAGTCTCTGGTCCTTTCGGATGCGAAATCGGATCTGTTCTGGTCTCAACTTGATAAGGACTTGATCTCCTGCTCGGAATTGAAGGGGACGACGCTTCTTGTCCGCCCATTTTTTCATATGCTTGGAAGCCTTCTCTAAATATGCCCGGGCTATATCTGTCGTCTGCTTCCATTCTCTTGTAAAATTGTGAGCTTGAGGATTTTTTCCTGCATAAGGATGATCAATAATATGGGGTANGCTTTTCCCTGTAGACGAGCTTGTTTGGCAATTGAAGCAAAATTG
>NW_019658403.1:0-344 GCF_002806865.2 Cucurbita pepo subsp. pepo
GATAAATGCATCTAAAGTTAGGAGAAAATCACAAAACTTATGGTTCTTTAGACCTGGATCAAAACTCTGACTTCCAAACTCCTCTCCTTAATTGCTTAACAAAACTTATTCAAAATAATCTCGAAACGTATTATGAACAGTTTCCATAAAGCTATTATTCATTTAAACTCTCCCATCTAAGGAAAAATTCAAATTAAAAAACTNAAAAAAAAAAGTTCAAATAAGGTATCCTGAGCCAACTTATGTGAGTGAGGGGCACTTGACTTAAAAAATGCCTCTAAGATGCCACATTGGAAACCCCTTTTAATTTTATTCTCACCCACCACTTCCTCTCTTTTTGTTTC
>NW_019658404.1:0-344 GCF_002806865.2 Cucurbita pepo subsp. pepo
CCTATGGAAGAATCATAGAGTAGAAGAAGCCACTTGGGAACATAAGGCAAATAAGAACCTTGCACCCTGACCTATTTTAGAATAAGCACTTTCGATGACCGAAAGTTTTCAAAGGAGAGAAGAATTTGCAACACTCAAGGTCTCCAATAAGAGACAGTGTATAATCCCTACTAGGTTGTATCTAGAAGCAAAGAACAAGTAAAATTGATAAAACATTGAGAAAATGGTACTTTTTCTAATTTTTATAAACTTCCCGAATCATTAAATTTTTTATAGAATAAGATTACAAGGTGCTTAANAAAAAAGAATGAAATTATAGAAATTCTATACGTTTCAATTGTAGT
>NW_019658405.1:0-344 GCF_002806865.2 Cucurbita pepo subsp. pepo
TGGTGAGAATATGTCTAACCCCAAGAAGTAGAAGGGAAAACTTAGAGCAAGGGACAAAGATAATGTTGAAGCTGGAAGAGTCGCCACATTGGGGGAAGGAGCCAATTATGGCAAGAAGGGCAACAAGAAGAGTCTCCACATTGGGTGAAGGAGCCAATTTTGGCAAGAAGGGCGGCGGCAACTTGGTTGGCGAAGAGGCCAGTGCGGCGCCCAATTCCAAAGGTAAATCTCTGCATAAGGTCGATGGGCTTATCAAGATTCTATATATTTTCGAAGAGAACACTGATGAANGTGCTTGGAAACGGTGAGGTTGTATGTACAGAGTATGACGAAGGATGATTTGG
>NW_019658406.1:0-344 GCF_002806865.2 Cucurbita pepo subsp. pepo
CTAGAAGAAGGGCTTGACGACCTCCGACCTTGTGCTTAACAACCACACGCTCTAACCAACTAAGCTATTCTAGCCAATCAGTTGTTACCATCCAAGCCCAGTAGTTGATATTGTCTGCTTTCGTTCGTTCCGTATCGCTGTCAGCCTTACGATTTTAAACCGCATCTAGTAGGGAGAGGTTTTCAGACCCTTGTAAAAATGTTTCTTCACCTCTCCAATCGATGTGGGATCTCACTATCCATACCTTCTGAGGGCCAAGTGTCCTTACTANTGCATTGCTAGCAGACATTGTCCATTTTGGCTCATTAGGTATTGTCATCAGCCTCACAGTTTTAAAACGAGCC
>NW_019658407.1:0-344 GCF_002806865.2 Cucurbita pepo subsp. pepo
TATATTCTCTGTATTCTCTCTTACTGTATATACTTGGACTCGTCAATACAAATCATTTAGCTAATATTCTCCTTGCATTTTCTCTATCTTGTTCTTTGTGTTCATCTAGATCGAGTGTGTGCGTTGTTGTGTGATCCTAACAGACATATATGGTAGATATTTGGAAAGATTTGATAGAGATATATTTGTTAGATATATCTTGTAGGATTAAATCTTTGGAAGCTATATTTAGTAAATTGAAACCATATATATACCTCACTAGGCGGTGCTCTCAAAATGTACTTTTCTTCCTTCTCTGNCAACAGGCGGTGCTCTCAAAATGTACTTTTCTTCCTTCTCTGTAT
>NW_019658408.1:0-344 GCF_002806865.2 Cucurbita pepo subsp. pepo
TTACTGTCTCTAAGCTTCGCGCCTCGTAACTATTACTTTGTGTCTCATTTACTGTCGGTCTCATAATGAAATTGCCTGTACTATTACTTCTTCACCTTCTTGAACGGTAAACTAAGACTCACCAAGAATGAGAGTTGACTCCGGAACCTATTGGTCTCATGGCGAAGCTCCTTTTCCTATTCATTGACTCTCATGTAAACAAGGGATGGAGGATGATTCTTTTACTCTTTTACATAGGCTGTATGATCGGANTATTGCCTATTCTTTATGGTCTCATTGCGGAGCTCCTTTTCCTATTTCTTCTTTTCTTCTCTTTCTACTTATTCGTGTTTCAAGTCAAGACT
>NW_019658409.1:0-344 GCF_002806865.2 Cucurbita pepo subsp. pepo
CCTACTAAGATCAAAGCGGTCACGAAGTAGGAACGCCCAACGTTGGTAACACCAGTACAGAGTTTCTTCGGACTAGCGAGATACTATCGAAGGTTCGTGTAGGACTTCGCTAGAATAGTCTCGTCTTTGACACACCTAACGAGAAAATGGGTACCATTTATATGAAATGATGCTTGTGAGGCAAGCTTCCAGAACCTAAAAGAGAGATTAGTAACCGTCCCGGTACTCATGATACCCGAGATCTTAAAAGAGTACGTAATCTATAGTGACACCTTTAAAGAATGGACTAGGNAAAAATACGATGATAATTACCCTACCCACGACCTGGTGTTGGCCGCTGTAGT
>NW_019658410.1:0-344 GCF_002806865.2 Cucurbita pepo subsp. pepo
CGGTACCTGGCCGAGAAGTTGACTGGTTGCTCTATCTCTAGTTTTAGGATGTAAAGTCAGTTTGCCGTGCTTCGAACTTGCGTGAGCAACCGTCGTCGATCATCGCGGATCCTAAGTAGCCCGCGTTTGATGGAAATGTGGCAGCCGGCCTTATCAAGTTGACCCAGGCTCACAATATTAGCCTTGAGTCTCGGGATGAAGTAGACGCCGGTCAGCTTGTGATGATTGCCTCCCTTNAGCCATCGCCGAATTTCACCGTCCCGCGAATCCCCGAGTCAAGCTCGGAGAACGTAGACTTGGCCCGAAATGTGGCAGCCGGCCTTATCGAGTTGACCCAGGCTCAC
>NW_019658411.1:0-344 GCF_002806865.2 Cucurbita pepo subsp. pepo
CCCTATCCCATCACGAGGGTACGGACGCGTACATCCAATAGTAGGACAACGATCGTTATACTTTGCATAGCGCTATCGTGACAGTTACTAGTTCTAGCTGGTGTACGGCCTAAGGGGCTCCCAGAGTATGCCCACCGGATAAGGAAGGTGGCCCAGCGGTGTGCGAACTAGCTAGTGAGCCCATACTCGCACGTATGGGTTGTGTNACAACACCGTAGGGAAAACGGAATGAAAGATAGGTCCCATCATCTCATTGCATGTGATTGTTACATTTAACCCCAATAGTGGGGTCACGTACGGAGTATTTTTTTAAATACTCAAGTCATGTGCTACTACATTTTTCA
>NW_019658412.1:0-344 GCF_002806865.2 Cucurbita pepo subsp. pepo
TGTTGGCGAGTTGTTTCATCGAGATATTTGTCCCACCAGTCCTTGAGTTGCCTGAAAAATCCAGTCACTAAAACTTGAGCTATTTGATGGTTGGATTTATGGCCTTGTAATTTATACGCGTCTGCGGCCATCATCATTTCATTGACAACATTCATTATCAGAAAGTCGGACAATCCATCGATATTCCATTCATAGATTGCTAAACCATCGTAATGAGCTTGAGTATGTAGAGTCTTTTTTTCGAATTGAATATCCGAAAAAGACNATTCTCCTGGAGATTCTTTCAATTCGATTATAGAGAGACTCTTCTACCTCATCTAAAATCTCGTCTTCGAATTCTTGAA
>NW_019658413.1:0-344 GCF_002806865.2 Cucurbita pepo subsp. pepo
TTCCCTCTCTCCTCCGATACCATACCGTCGAGACAAAGCTCAGGTACGGTGATCGTTGAGCTTTGCAGAAACGGATAGGGAAGTGTGACAGGTGCCCAGACCTAGTGGTGATAGCTAAGGGGTCTTCTGAACAGGACTCCTGGACCGTAGAAACCCGTCCCTGAGCGGGGGACGTGGAGCCACTTAGGATGACTCAGTAGCTGACCGGCACATAGGGGGTCGCACCCCATTTTGTGGATGTATGGTCCCGTGTGAGGGTCGTCAGTTAACCTCCACAGATGATGTTCAGAGANGAGGTCGCATCTCACCTCAAGACACTGATCATTTCACTGCATAAGATGGGC
>NW_019658414.1:0-344 GCF_002806865.2 Cucurbita pepo subsp. pepo
CTGGAGTTTTGGGGTTTCGTCGGAGACCTCGAGCAATTATTATTATTTTTTTTTTGTTTCGTTATATTATTAAGTGTGTTTGTCATGGTGTTAATATAACACATACGGAAGCAATTTGGATCTTAGGCACTTTTAGAACATCAATTATAGTAAATAACTAGCATGTTCATAAATATTAAAACTTAATGAGTTTGAATACAAACTTTTTGTAGTTCAAATTCTTTTTTCCTCACGAACCGGTTTCGAACCACCACTAGTGTCTTCTCCATTATCCTCCGGCATTAGAACAGGATTGNAAGAGTGTTGTGAGAGGTTTTTCTCAAGGTTTTTCCCCAAGAAGAAGA
>NW_019658415.1:0-344 GCF_002806865.2 Cucurbita pepo subsp. pepo
TCAAGTAAAGAAAAGAAGAATCAACCGAAACCAACCCTTTTTCTTACACTTCTTGAATCAAAGGAAAGAAAGTAGCTTAGAGTTAGAGTTTACCTTTCTCAAAGAAAAGAAGGAAGGAACCTTCCCTGGAACCTATTTTCCTTATGAATGACAGAAGGAAAGAAGAAGGTCAAGCTCAATCACTATGTCCCTGGCTCCTTCACCTATCGGTTTCATTGCTTCGCTCCTTCACTCTGGAACATATGGATTCTGGCATAGTAAAGTCCTGGACTATTACTTCTTGAACAAGNCTTATGAATGACAGAAGGAAAGAAGAAGGTCAAGCTCAATCACTATGTCCCTGG
>NW_019658416.1:0-344 GCF_002806865.2 Cucurbita pepo subsp. pepo
AAACATGTTTTAAAACCGTAAGGCGGACGGCGATACATAACTATTCCAAACGGATAATATCTACTAGCGGCGTACTTGGTGTGCCAACAAAGACGCTGGCCCCCAAGGGGGTGGATTGTGAGATCCCACGTCAGTTGGAGAGGAGAACGAAGCGTTCTTTATAGGAATGTGAAAACCTCTCCCTAACAAACATGTTTTAAAACNCTACTACCGGCGTACTTGGGCTGTTACACTGACATCCATATTTTCATTAAATTGAGGTCTCTACATTTTTCATCAACATTGTCATTTAAAACGTGAGTGTTATTACTCTCTTTAATTTTTCGTCATGAAAACTTTGAAGT
>NW_019658417.1:0-344 GCF_002806865.2 Cucurbita pepo subsp. pepo
GAATCTGGTGAGTGACTAAACTTGGGAGGGATTTTGTACATAAGAAGAGAGTGTTTGTGAGAGGTTTTTTGTCAATGTTTTTCACCAAGAAGAAGAAGACCTTCAATGTACCATGATCACTCTATTTAAAGAGTCATGTTTGCATGTTAATGCAAATTTGAGTTCACCAAATTTTGACACTCAAAATTCTACTCAAATGTTTGGGATTATGTGGCAAGCATGCATGTTTGAGTTAACCAAAGTTTGACNCCTCAAAATAAAGTCAACATTCCACTAACATGTGGGGTTTATTCCACTCAAACTGTTAAACCAAATTTTCACACCTCAAAATTCCACTAACATGT
>NW_019658418.1:0-344 GCF_002806865.2 Cucurbita pepo subsp. pepo
TCACCAATATGAATCTAAATAGTAGATTTTTGTTGATGCCAAATATATGATATTTTTATAATTACAAAACTACAAATCCTATTTTTCAGAAAATATTAAGAAAATATTAAAAAGAAATCCAAGGAGGAAATGTAGTGGGTTTCAATTTTTTTTTCTTACAAAATGATGGTCATTTGCCATTCATTTAACTTGAGCTTGAGAAAAATAAGTAAATATAAACCAAATTATCACAATTTATTTATTTATTTATATATATATATTNATATAAACCAAATTATCACAATTTATTTATTTATATATATATATATATTTTTTTTTTCCTCAAAGATAAATGATGTAAGATT
>NW_019658419.1:0-344 GCF_002806865.2 Cucurbita pepo subsp. pepo
AAAAAAAAAAAAACAGAGTAATACTAGATGCTTTTCAAAAATATTTTGGGGAATGATCAGCCACAGTGATTTAGATTAGAATTTCGAAGAAACGGAGTGTATAAAATAGTAAAGAGTGCTTAAAATTGAAAACCTAATTTGGAAACCCTAATCCAGGGCGTTTGACGCACGTGCTAAATAAACTGAGTAACAGTCTACGTTTTTCAAAATTTTAGTGGNTGCATAAATAAAACAGTAAAAGAGTGCTTATAATCGAAAACCTAATCCGGAAACCTTAGTACGGGACGTTTCAAACACGTGCAAAAAAATCGAGTAACGCTTGACGTTTTTCGTAATTATTGTGG
>NW_019658421.1:0-343 GCF_002806865.2 Cucurbita pepo subsp. pepo
AAACTTTAATGATTGTTTATTAGGTTCAAAGTGTCCGATCAACCGCTGCAGGAAAAGAGACAGAATTGATTTCCAAATTGGAAGATTATAGACTAAAAATCCAAGATAGAGATCAACTAAATGAACAAGTTCTACAACTAAAGGCGGAGATCGCTGAACAGGTTAGTCACCATGCCATCTCTTTTTACTCTGAAAATGGAAGTCTATAAAATCATGGTGTTACAATCAAGTGTTGTCATCAACAGAAAGAGAAAGATTCTCAAAAAGAGATCGAACGAGATGGTTCGGTTAAGCAGTCTCTAGAAGATTTGGAAGCGAAGGGCAAAGAAATTACTGCTCTAGA
>NW_019658422.1:0-343 GCF_002806865.2 Cucurbita pepo subsp. pepo
CATATTTGGTATATCAAATAAATACAAGAAAAGAGTTACATCTGGTTCATTGCAGATCATTCTTCAAGCTTCAATATAACGAGTACAGACAAGTTTCAAATCTTTGTGATAGAAAGAGAAAAGTAACAAACATTTGATACAAACGATGGTCGTGTCCCAACACGGCCATAGCTGAATTTCTGGTCATCATTTTGCACACCACACACACCATTTCTTGTGTTGAATGACTTCTGAACTAGATTTTTCACTGAAGAACAGAGCCCCACGCATTGGAATTGCCAGTTTTGTGACTGCCCAGCTGCTCCAAGCCATTTAAAGCTCCCTGCTTTAACTGTTCTTAGCT
>NW_019658423.1:0-343 GCF_002806865.2 Cucurbita pepo subsp. pepo
TCAGGGCGGTTAACCTCTGCAACTACCAAATGGGTTTCCCAAGATTTCACCAACGACATCATTTCCGAGCTGAAATTACAGAGAACCATCGCTCTTCCACTCATCGTTATGAACTTAACGTGGTTCGTAAAGATAACCATAACGACGGCGTTTCTTGGCCGCCTCGGCCAGCTTCCATTAGCCGGCGGAACACTCGGTTTTACCTTCGCTAACGTCACTGGTTTCTCCGTCTTGAACGGCCTCTGCGGCGCCATGGAACCCATTTGCGGCCAAGCTTTCGGTGCCAAGAACTTCAAACTCCTCCATAAGACGCTCCTCATGTCCATTTTTCTCTTACTCCTCG
>NW_019658424.1:0-343 GCF_002806865.2 Cucurbita pepo subsp. pepo
TTTTTCTTCTTAATCAATTTGTTGGAAGACATCTGCCGCAGATGTAATCCAACATTTGTCCAGTTCACTTCTTGTTCGAATGATTCACACTAAAGATGGATCGAGGATTGGTGTACTTTGCATAAAACATGGGAGTGCAAAGGTTTGTATATTAATCCGTTTTTGTATCTTAAAATCAAAACAAACAAATAAAATAATTCGTTGTCTTTGGTTAATTATCTCAGGAAAGAAAGAAAATCGTCAAGGGAATGAAAGGCCATGTGAAGAAGATAGCACACGAACAATATGCGGTTATGGTAAGCATTACCTTTTAAACTGTGCCTACTAAATCCTTCTATATCCG
>NW_019658425.1:0-343 GCF_002806865.2 Cucurbita pepo subsp. pepo
AAATATTAAGGACAAGATTTATACATATATTTGCAAGTACCGAAAGCTGCCCATTTCAGTTGTCCTATGAATCCAAAATCGAACCGAGTCAATTTGGGTTCAGAAAAAATAACCCAATCTAACCCAACTCAACCCTTATAATTCAGGTTGAATTGGTCGGGATTGTCAGGTTGGACGTACACCCCTAGGGGTTATCAAGCGCACGAGTCAAGAACAAAAATGATAGCATTCTTAAGAGCATTTACAGCAAAGGTTTGGGGCTTACTTACATGAGCTTGTAGATATTGTTCTTTCTATATATAAAAAAATCACCTTCAAGAGCATTTAGCATAGCAACCAGAGA
>NW_019658426.1:0-343 GCF_002806865.2 Cucurbita pepo subsp. pepo
ATATACAAATATTTGAATATTCCAAGTACATATGGTATGAAGCTCTAATAAAGTTTCAATTTTTATACCCTTTTCAATGTAACTTGATTGGTTGGACCCATCTCGAATTTTAATTCACGTCACCCACATAAATTTGCATTTAGGGTTGCAATCTTAAAATGTTTTTATAATTTCGAGTATGATAAATAGATCAAAATGATCCAAGGAAAACAAAAACGGGATTAAGCCCCTTTGATCTACACGAAATGACTTTTGAGTTTAGGAAGAGGCATCTTCCATTCAAACCTCTTTGTGACGATAACGACAAGCATGGATAGAGAGATCGTGGACAACCATGTTTGAG
>NW_019658427.1:0-343 GCF_002806865.2 Cucurbita pepo subsp. pepo
TTTAAAAATGTTCGTATTTGTGTGACATCAGGTAAAACAATACAGTCGAAACAGTAACATTCTTTGTTCTTTAGAATCTAACTAAAAAATTAAATAATTGATCGAAATTAAAAATTAATAATATTGTAATATTTATTTAAATTTGATGAAATTAAAAATGTTTTGGTTTGGAAATTAGTGAATGGCTTTAGGATATGATAATGATTGCTCGAAGATGCATAACATGCGTCTAGTGATTAATTATTTAAACTTTCATTGTTTATTATATGGTTATATCTTATATGGAAAGATATCACTTTTTTATAAAGTGATTTGTTAAATATATTTCCTTCATAAATTATTC
>NW_019658428.1:0-343 GCF_002806865.2 Cucurbita pepo subsp. pepo
AAATCGAGAGTCCAATGACATCGTTATAATTTACCCTTCTCATTCAATTAGTTGTTGTTTAGGGTAAAAGCACGGGAAAGCTGAAGACAACAAGCACGGTTGAAAATTGTTTAAAACACTCGAGGAATAGTAATAAAACTTGTCAACGTCCACTTAGACAATTATTTGATGAAAAATATAGATCATCGGTTAAGAAGTCAACGATTATAATTAGAGATGTTCATTTAATACGCACCGGACCCACCCTAAATCAGATAAGGAATTTTGTTTAATTACGAGAAAGTTAGAAAAATCAAGTATTGAAGGACTCAAATGAAATTAAAATTAAATATAAATTAATAAA
>NW_019658429.1:0-343 GCF_002806865.2 Cucurbita pepo subsp. pepo
GATTAGAGTCACTCTCCAAAAATAGGAATTTACTGGGCAACAACAAATCAAAATTAACTCAACTCGATTGAAAAATAGGTTAAATTAGGGCATGTGCGGAGCCAATGAGTGCATCCTTCGGCCCAATAGGCACTCGGTCCAAGACGCTCGTCTCCAAGCCCAACAGCCTCACAACCCATGTGCTTGACTTGATAGTAGTCCAACCCAGATGTGTGTATATATCCTAACCCTATGATACATGTCCTTACCCGCGCTCCTAGCCTGACCCGCGTCCCTTTCGAGCATCAGCTTCTCGTCTCGGCTCGGCTTGGCACGGTAGCGGCTCCAATAGCGTGAACGACTT
>NW_019658430.1:0-343 GCF_002806865.2 Cucurbita pepo subsp. pepo
TTATGATTCCCTATTGGAGAGAAGCTCTTATGGATGAGCTAAGAACAAGCAAACAAACTCTTTAAAACCTCATTTAAGAAGAAAAAACAAAATAAGAGTGAGTCGACATTTCGATCTGTATCTAAAAAATTTCCTTATACTTTCAATAAAAACTCTCTACATCCAAGTGTTTCTCTACTTATTGATGTGTTCTTCTACTGCAATGGCAGGATCATCAGCTTTTTCTCCAAATCTCAAGTTGAGTTATGATGTGTTTTAGAGGAGAGGATACTCGATCCAAATTCATCCGTCATCTTGACATCGCCTTGCGACAAAAATGAGTCAACGTCTTCATAGACGATAA
>NW_019658431.1:0-343 GCF_002806865.2 Cucurbita pepo subsp. pepo
TTTCATTGGAGCATTCAATCAGGTCGAGCTGTCAATATCCTGGGAGGTATTTTTCCTTTTCCTTGTTACTGGTAAAAGTGTTTACTCTTTTGTAGAAGATTGAGATACTCATCAAAACTCCATTTTCTTCAAATCTTATACACCACTCGGAAAATGCAGTAGATCTATGATACAAAGTAGTTATTTTAGGAAACAACTTCATCGATTAAATGAAATCATAGAAAAGAATAGAGCCATCCATTGGGATAACAAAGAATTCTCTAAGAGAAAATTTAGGCTATAGTTGTTAAAGGGGACCATGTTTTTACCCTAGAAAATAGCATAATAAAGGGACAAATCTAAA
>NW_019658432.1:0-343 GCF_002806865.2 Cucurbita pepo subsp. pepo
ACCTAGAAGCCTTAAAAACCTAGTAAATCTCCACGACACTTGAGAAAAATTTATGATACTTATGAGGCCGCTAGCAGTGTGAACAGATCTATTTGAGGAGTCACTATTGTGTGTAATGAAACTCACCTTGGAACAAGGACTACATTAATAGTTGACTTGAAGAGTCATTATTGTGTGTGAATTAAACACATCTTGAGAAGGGACGAGAGACTAGTAGATGACAACTGCTATTGTGTGTAAAACGAAACTCACCTTAAGAGAAGATGAGGAACTACATAAGTAGGCAACGCAAGGAGCTACTACCGTGTGTAGAATATAACCCACTTTAAGACACCTTAAAAAG
>NW_019658433.1:0-343 GCF_002806865.2 Cucurbita pepo subsp. pepo
CGGACTAATTGTGAGATTCAGAGAAACGAGGAGCAAAACGGTCAGTTTCATTCTTCTTCTTCCTCTTCAAGTTCTTCGACTGATCCGCCATTGATGTCGCTTGGAGCATCTTTGAAGCGAATGTTGAGTAGAAACAGATCGAATGGAAGGATTTTCCCCTCTTCCAATGGCGATGAATTAAATGTTTGAATAAGGAAGGAAGCATTGGATCCGCCATTTGTACAGATTTTTTGCTTCACTTTTTACATACATTTCATTAAATTAAACTTCTCTGCTAGGTTAGTAATAGTAAATCCATCGTTCTTCGTGAAATCATCATTTTAATTCTTTTTTCCCCAAAAAA
>NW_019658434.1:0-343 GCF_002806865.2 Cucurbita pepo subsp. pepo
GAAAAAGGATAGTACAAAAAGGAGATGAGGTATCCCCATCAGCCCAGAGGATTATAAAAAGGATTACCAATTGGCGAAATTTGCACCAAATTTTAATTAAAAATACCTTCTGAGATTAGATACCAAGTAGAAGCAAAACAAGTAATACACTCCTTTGAGATTGGTAAGAGCACAGTCTTTGTGTGTCCAAGAGCAAAACAAGTAATTAGAGTGTCAAGGTAATTAGGATGGTTTGTCAAGGCTAAATCTCCCACCTTTGTGGAATTTCTTCGGCTTAAAAATAACTTGATCACTACTGAAAAAACTTCTGAAATATATATACAAATCTTTCTTTTATAAAAGC
>NW_019658435.1:0-343 GCF_002806865.2 Cucurbita pepo subsp. pepo
ACTGCACCTTCTTCTCCATCGGAGGTTGAATTTGACTTCCATTTATTCTCTTCTTCACTGACTTAGCTCGTCTTCTGCAGCTCTCAATCGCCTGCTCGAATTCCGAGGCTGGATTCTTAATTGACGGTCGTGGCTATTTTCTGGCGGAATTCTGTGCTTCCAAGTCAAATTACTACACCTGTGTGCTTTTCTAGGGCTTGAAACTTCGAGGCTTCGTCTGAGGTGGAGGTTGAGTTTTTCTTTTCCCTTTCTCGTGTCTAACTCACTATTTTTATTGTAATTTTAGGAAAAGAGTTTGTGATTATAGCACTAGACGAGTATTTTTTTTTTTTTTTTTTAACCT
>NW_019658436.1:0-343 GCF_002806865.2 Cucurbita pepo subsp. pepo
TACAGAGATGCAATGAAAATGATCCGGGTGTGAATCGGGTAGATTAAATGAACAACTCTTATTACAACATAAAAAAAAATCAACAAATCTATTAAACATCAAATTAAATTTCGTGGGTCTAATATGATATTAAAGTTATAATCTAATGGTATTAAAAATTGTATATGAATTCTAAGAATGTCATCAATTTATTATATATGCATAGCTCGATAGATAAATATAATTTTAGTCTAGGATTTTAAATAAAATAAAATAAAAAATGTAATACTTAAATGAACTATTTTTGTATTTTTACAACAATAATAACATAAATATTTTGATATAATTAATATAAAAAAAAAAA
>NW_019658437.1:0-343 GCF_002806865.2 Cucurbita pepo subsp. pepo
CTGTATGTGGATGATATACTGATTGTTGGATCAAGTATGAGAGAGATAAACCACTTGAAGGCAAGCTTGCCTTCATTTTCCTGGGAGGTCCACCACATGGACGTGAAATCCGCGTTCCTGAACAGAGAGCTGAAGGAGACCGTCTATGTCCGAAAACCATCGGGCTTCCTGGACAAAGACAACCCTGAAAAGGTATTGCACCTGCACAAGGCACTCTATGGGCTTCGGCAAGCACCACGAGCCTGGAACGCGAAGCTCGATAGTCAACTGTCACTAAAGTTCAAGCGCTGTGCCTCTGAGCATGGTGTCACAACCTTACTATGAAGAGAGTAGGTTGTGACCC
>NW_019658438.1:0-343 GCF_002806865.2 Cucurbita pepo subsp. pepo
CGTAAAATAAACTAAAAAAATATAAAATTTAAAGCTAAAATTAAATTAAAGAAAATTCTGTATAATATACTTATCTAAGAGGAAACAAAAAAACCAAAAACTGAATTGGGCTTTATTTCAAAAGTAAGGCCCACTGGGCCCAATAAAAAGCCCAATCCAAAACTAAGAAACCAAAATGGGCTTAAGAGTATTTTTAATTTTTAATTTTTAATTTTTAAGTTTTTTTATTTACATTTTTTTTTTAAAGTGGAAAGATATTAATGAAAATGATTATTTTTTAAAAATAATTGTAGAGTATTTTTATTTATTATTAAATATTAATTTATAATTTTTTCACCTTAAT
>NW_019658439.1:0-343 GCF_002806865.2 Cucurbita pepo subsp. pepo
AGTCAAAACATGTCCCGACAATGAAGAACAAACTCAGCAAAGCTTTGAACTTTTTTATATTCATACCTCTAATCTAAACAACTCATTCAGTCGCCATGTCAAAAGCTTGTAGAGATCAAAAAATGGAACAAGCTAGCTAAGCTAAGCTAAGGAAGTTTTCCTTCCACATTCACACAAATTACAAATCACCTATTCTAATTTTCATCAATCTTCTTCTTATTTTAGCTCCTGTACATTTCTCGTTTTCAGACCCGGACTTCGCGAATGGATCATCGCCACCGCAATCGAGAAAGATTGCAGACATGACAGTTTCCGTTCAAAATGAACAAAGTACAACCCGTCG
>NW_019658440.1:0-343 GCF_002806865.2 Cucurbita pepo subsp. pepo
ACCTTTAGGAATATATGATCCCCTACCTACAATTCTATGTCATTGCGC
Source organism: Cucurbita pepo subsp. pepo (assembly GCF_002806865.2). NCBI lineage: Eukaryota > Viridiplantae > Streptophyta > Magnoliopsida > Cucurbitales > Cucurbitaceae > Cucurbita > Cucurbita pepo. The sequence continues at coordinate 49 of NW_019658440.1, forward strand.
CTTAGGCCTGCATAGCTTTTCCCTTGGCTTTGTGCGGTTTGTATCCTAGCTTTAATCTTTTGGACTGCGGCGTTGGTACTGTTGGATCGGTATGGCAATCCTAGAGGGGGGGTGAATAGGGTTTTAACGATAAAAGTGTTTAAGTGTGATTAATTTTTCTAATGATGAAACTTTTTACAAATAAGTAGAAGATGATAATTACTATAACAAAGTAATTCAAGTCAAAACAATAATCAAGTAGAACATGAAATAAATCACAATAATAATTTTGAAATTAAATAGGAAAGAGTTAGAG
>NW_019658441.1:0-343 GCF_002806865.2 Cucurbita pepo subsp. pepo
AAAGAAAGTAACGTTAAATAAATAATACATTGCAATAGTCCTAATACCTTTGGTTCATCACCTATTTTTGGTTCGTCTCCTAGTTTGATACATGAATATGATTCATGTATTACATTAATCTTTCTATGCCTATATAAAGGATGGTCTAGAATAGTTGAGAAACATTGATATTATGTGAGAGTGTGAGATACACTTTGTAAATATTTTGATTATTGAGATTGGTTGACGTCGGTGAATATAGAAGAATTTCTTCTCTTCACAAGACTACATTTACGGTAATTTAGAAACATCTATAAAAAGTCAATATAATAATATTGTAAATTTTAAAAAATAATTATGTTTA
>NW_019658442.1:0-343 GCF_002806865.2 Cucurbita pepo subsp. pepo
CTTTACCGAGCTAAGGAGCTGAATTCTGATCCATAGAGCAGGGCCAAAAGTCGGGTCGACTGAGCCACGTAAGTCAAAGGAGTTACTAGCTGCATGCGCAACACGAGGCAAAATGAGGCGCTAACTCATGTGAAAGTCAAAGTCGAGTTGAAGTGCGAGTCATCAGGTTGCTGTTGCAGCCGCGCGGGTTGATGGTTGTGAGGTTGAGCTGNTAGGTTGTTGGGAAAAGGGATAGTGAAAGAGATATGAAAAGATAAAATAGATGAAATGTGTGGTGCTTTATTATTGATTTCTCACTTTAAGCTTACGGTTACACAATCCCAGTATTTATAGGCTTATAAAC
>NW_019658443.1:0-343 GCF_002806865.2 Cucurbita pepo subsp. pepo
CCAGGAGAGGAGGTTACAGTTAAAGAAGGATTGAGTTCAGGAGAAGGAGAAGAGAAAAGGAAGAATGAATAGTGAAACAAACCCTCGTTCAAGAGTTCAATCAGGGAAGAGGGAAGTAGTGATTGATTGAGTTTACCTTGTCTTTGAGTTCACAAGAAGGGAAGAGGGAAGTAGCTAATGAGTTTACCTTGTCTTTGAATAAAGAAAGAGGGAAGTAGTTATTTCGTTTACAGACAGAGTGTTCAAGAATAAAGAGGAGCGNAAGAAGGGAATTGCGGGGCAGGCAATGGAATTGTTCAACAGATAGGTTAAAGAGTTTACCTTGGTTACAGTCTTTGAATGA
>NW_019658444.1:0-343 GCF_002806865.2 Cucurbita pepo subsp. pepo
ACGAATGTGAGGGAAAATGGCTGCAATGGAGCGAACCCTAGAGAAAGCTCCGTTTCTTTTCCCGCCATTTTTAGCCTTCAACAATTGGGCCGCACCCGTTTACCTGGCGGCCCAATTACACACGAGCCAGATTAAACCAATTGTAAATTTATGAATAAATACGATTATATTTAAATTATTTTACAATTTAATAATATATATATATTTGAATTTACCTATATACCCTNATATATATATTTGAATTTACCTATATACCCTTTTCAATAAATCATTTTTAAATAGTTTTAAATTATAAAAGCAAAAATATTCTTATCAGCTCACTTTTTTTATTTATCTTTTGCAG
>NW_019658445.1:0-343 GCF_002806865.2 Cucurbita pepo subsp. pepo
TGAGTTTTCCCCAATTCACACACGCTCGTTATTCTCATTTGATCTTCGTGCCTATTTAGGACAGGACAAAGATTTTGCGCCGGGAAGGTTTTTAGAACTTTTTGCCGAGCTCGAGCTCAGTGGAACTCTAATGTGCATAGTGCCCGGTGGAGGACCTGTGGACTGTCTTGGAGGTATGATTTTTGTCACCGCAGAAGGGAATCGTGGAAAAAGAGGACTTGGATAGCAAGTCTTTTTGAAAAANGGAATTATATTGCCCAGTAATTATAATATGCCTATATCTGACGAAATGCTATTTCTTCTAGGTTGTTATATTGCCTCGAACGGTGCTCCTTTGAATCCG
>NW_019658446.1:0-343 GCF_002806865.2 Cucurbita pepo subsp. pepo
ATGCTAGCTCGAGGCTGCTCTATGAAATTTAATCTACCCAAGGAATCCCACGATCCTAAACGTGACTTTAAATAATTTAAACTACCAAAAAGGTAGTATTGTGTATGATGTTTTATGGTTTGAAACAACATCACTCCAAATAATAATAATAATAATAAACTAAAAAGAAGGCACATGGAGGTTGAATATTGAATTGGGGCTATTTTAGGGATTTCAAATGTACTTGAATATTATTCACCAACAAGTGCATTTTAAATATCAAATTAAATTTTAAATACAAGAGTTTTATTTGCAAATTAGTCCTTACCAAAAAAAAAAAAAAAAAAAAAAAAAAAAAAAAAAA
>NW_019658447.1:0-343 GCF_002806865.2 Cucurbita pepo subsp. pepo
GAGCTTGGATTTGGATCTGTAACAGTTCAAGCCCGCCCACAGTCAATAGATATGGTCCTCTTTGGGCTTTTCCTTCCGGGCTTCTCTACAAGATTTTAAAACTTGTTTGCTAGGGAGAGGTTTCTACACCCTTATAAAGAANACCCACAATCCACTCCCTTCGGGGACTAGTGTCCTTGATGGCACACCACCCGGTGTCTAGCTCTGATACCAACTGTAACAGCCCAAGTCCACCGCTAGCAGATATTATCATTTTTGAACTTTTCCTTCCAGGCTTTCTCCCAAGGTTTTAAAATGCGTATGCTAGGGAGAGGTTTCCACACCCTCGTAAAAAATGTTTCGT
>NW_019658448.1:0-343 GCF_002806865.2 Cucurbita pepo subsp. pepo
AATAGTGTGGTTGATGCTCGATGCTTTGTATTATGTAATAAATATAATATATTTATTCTTCAGAAATTATATAGGGATGGATTGGTTCAGAATCAATATTTCATAATTAATATAATTTACATTTATAGCTTTCATTTGCATTTTTTTTTTTACTTTTTTTTTTTCATACAAGAAAATCCNATATCAAATTTAATAGTTCATTATATTTTAATTCTGTGAGCAATCCTCTTCTCGAGTGCCAATGCTACTACCAGTATGAACATTGCTCAATAATTAATAAGAATCATTTTATTGATACAAGTAATAAGAATCATATAAATATAGTTTCCAAATTTTGTTTACA
>NW_019658449.1:0-343 GCF_002806865.2 Cucurbita pepo subsp. pepo
ATACTCGCACATGTGGGTTGTGTGTAGGAAAGTATTACACAGCAAATTTTGTCCCTAGAGGCCACCCCTATAATGGTTTTAACGATAGGTCCCTAATCATGAATTGCATATGTTTGAATTCCCTGACCCCAATAGTGGGGTCACTTACGAAGTATGTCTTAAAATACTCAAGCTGTGTGTTACTTCCGAACAAATGTCCATGCTTCAACAAACTTCGAAACAAATGTCGAGACAAACTCTGGAAAGGCTGAACTTTTGGTTTCATAATCCTTCAAAGTTGTACAAGGCNATCTACAGCCTTTCGCACCGACGGGTCAGAGTTTGGACGAACTTCTTCACGAAC
>NW_019658450.1:0-343 GCF_002806865.2 Cucurbita pepo subsp. pepo
GTGCAAATCTTTCATCAAGAGTTTCAGCCATGTACTTTCCTCAACTGCTTCAGCCGCTGCTCTGTACTCTACTTCTCTAGTTGACAATGTTACTCTTGGTTGTCTTTTACTGCACCAAAAAGTTATTCTCGAATCGAGCTTGAACACATACCTGATGCTTGACCTTCGAGTATCGTGATATCCTNCTAGCTTGCAGACTTCACTTCTTTTTATAAACGATTATAATTGATTGTACCTTTGACATATCTCAAGTTCTGTCGAGCTGCATCCAAATGAAGCTTCTTCAGACTTCGCACGTACTGACTAATGACTCCAACTTCATTCTCAAATTTCTTCGGTTTCT
>NW_019658451.1:0-343 GCF_002806865.2 Cucurbita pepo subsp. pepo
AGATTCAAAAGTTTACGACTGTATTTTAAATAGGAAAGTTTAAATATACTAAATGGTCTTTGATCTAATATCTACAATCTATAATCTCTACTATATATAAAAGCTCCTATTAGGATAATCTTTAGCCTTCAAAATGCCTATTTTTGTTTCCAAATATTAATTTTTATAAGAAATAAACTTAATATATTCAGAAGGGAAGAAAGGAAAGCCAACCTAATGGTTGGGGAAGATACGATCCCCAGTCAAAGAGCTAGCCATTCACTCAGTAAAATAAGAGAGAAAAGGTAGNTAAGAATTTGACAAAGTTCAGATAATCACTACTCAAGTAATATACACAAGGATG
>NW_019658452.1:0-343 GCF_002806865.2 Cucurbita pepo subsp. pepo
CATTAATTCTCAATAATGATATATTTAATGATATTAGATTTTAAAGATAATCACTTATAGTTTTAAGGTTATTATGCATAAAATTATGTAAGCGAAACTCGATTGACTAAATGAGAGCTACTGATCTACAATGAACATAAAGCCTATGGCCTATTAGCTCAGTTGGTTGTGAAGGTCATTGGTTTGACACCTGCATGGGCCAATTTCATTTCTTCNTTAAAGATAACGACTACATTATGTAACCTAAACTCGATTGACTACACTAGGAGCTATCGATCTACAATGTGCATAAAACCTACATTAGGAGCTACCGTGATATGTTCTTCTATGAACGATGTTTTAG
>NW_019658453.1:0-343 GCF_002806865.2 Cucurbita pepo subsp. pepo
CATGATCGGCCAAGCAATGTCTCTAGCATGCATTGGTAAAAAATTACAAAGAATTTCTCCAAAGGATTTGAACCCATGTCGCCCTCTTACGAGGACCAAAACTTTTGAGTCTGGCACCTTAGACCACTCGGCCATCCTGACTACTAATGATATGTTCCTGGATTGGTTTGAGAGGGGAGTTTAGCATTCTGTATATGAGTGTGTAAATGTCTCCATTGTAGACACGTTTTAAAATTGTGAGGCTGACGAAGATATGTTANGTCCTAACACAAGAAGCGAAAACCTCTCTCTAATATCTACTGAATTGTTGGAGAGAGGAACGAAACAATCCTAACACAAGCGG
>NW_019658454.1:0-343 GCF_002806865.2 Cucurbita pepo subsp. pepo
GACTCCTTCTTTTGATCCCCATCTTTCCCGCGCGTGTGCCCGTTGGACATCCATGGCTTCTTACTGCCTTTGCAGCTGGAGGAGGGCCCGTTGCTCTCGCCGGTGTTGTCGCGGAGCTTTAGGCGTGCAAGCCATTTCTCCTCCATGAGGAGTAGACGGCCCTCCTTGTCGACAGCTGAAGCGGTATTCTTCTTCCGCTGCTCGACGTTACGCAGTCTTCCGGTCACCTCTTATGCTGTTGGNAATTCGCTGTTCTTAAAGCCGGGGGACAACCTGCAACACGATTTCTGTCTCGCTGATGCTGCTGCCACTGAGAGTGGTGATGCTGTTGGCGAGCCCCGTG
>NW_019658455.1:0-343 GCF_002806865.2 Cucurbita pepo subsp. pepo
AGAGCCTCTACAACAGGGTCTCGTGGGTTCTTTCTCCTTAGCTCGAAGTAAAGGTAAGCTCATTCACCTAGCCTTGAACAAGTAAACACTCTACTCCTATTGATGCTTTCTCCTTAACAACTTCTGAACCTGCCCCGGACGGAACCTCTACAAGTGTCTTCGCTCCTCTTCTAGATCCTTAGCTACTTCACTCATTCGACCTCTTGGTCTCACAGCTTCGCTCCGTAACCTATCCTTTGGCTTATTCTTATTCCTTTACAGNAATTGGAAAAGGTAAGTAACGACTACTTATTCTTGATCTACTCCTGCTCTCCCCTCTCCTTTCTCCCCTCCAAGGGTTTCA
>NW_019658456.1:0-343 GCF_002806865.2 Cucurbita pepo subsp. pepo
TTCTTGTTCCAAATGATTGCCCCAACTACAGAATTTATAGGTGAAACTTAAACCAACATTGGGAGCTCCATAATCATCGTGAATTGTCGGTTGGATTTTCTAGAAAATCTGTTGGAAATATCTATTCCGATCAGAGCCTCACCGATGTTGGTTTTGAATCCTAGCCGTTGGATGTGACGATCCGTGAGTTTTCTTGAATATATACAAGTTTGGAGGAGATCCAACGGCTGAGACTNGATGTGACGATCCGTGAGTTTTCTTGAATATATACAAGTTTGGAGGAGATCCAACGGCTGAGACTTGACATTCGAAGGATTTTGTGCAGAAGGCACTGTGAAGGTTC
>NW_019658457.1:0-343 GCF_002806865.2 Cucurbita pepo subsp. pepo
AAATAAATTAGATAGACAATTAATGTTTTTTTCTTTTTTTTCTAAAAACTATTACCTAGTCGGTCTAGACTCGTCATTAAAGGCATAATAAAACAAAACACATTGGAAAAGTGTCTACGGGTAAAGCATCTTATCCATATAATTGCTTGTCACCTACGCTTTGCCATCCATTCAAATTTTACGAACCANCGATAAAAGAGTTGACGAAGAGGATGAGCCAAACAGGGAGTCTACTGGAGGGGTTTCATCTAACGGAGACTCTTGGAACAGTTGGAGTAATCAATCCCCAAGTAAGTGTACTGGGGGACCGTCATATTTGAACTCGTGACACAAGGATTTTCAG
>NW_019658458.1:0-343 GCF_002806865.2 Cucurbita pepo subsp. pepo
TGATTTAACGGAAGAAAATTATTTGTAATATTCTCAACAAATAATAATAATAATATATAATATATATATAATATTCTAAAAAAAGTATGTAAATTAAATATTTTGTTATTAAAATTAAAATAGAACTTATAATAATTATNATTTTTATTTTTTTTTCGTGTTATACCAATAAATATTAATGAGTTATCCAATGAAATTATAGGACTAAAAAAAACAAAACAAGGACATGGAATGAAAACCTAGTACATTCTCGAAGAGACAACTTTACAAGTGAAGAACGAATATTGGGTGGGATAATGGCGTTTTTTTTTTCTTTTCGGAGGTTAATTCAATATTAAATATT
>NW_019658459.1:0-343 GCF_002806865.2 Cucurbita pepo subsp. pepo
CCTTCCGTCCGTCCTGTCCTGGCTGGCCTGTACGTTACTTAATGTCTCTTCTCTGTTCTTTCCTTTGATTCTACTTTCAAGACTCAACAAATTCAAGCAAGATGAATGAGAGCATATTATCTCCTTCTTTCACTCTGAGACTCTCCTGTAAACAAAGACGAAACTCAAGCAAGATTCCTTCTTTCACTCTTTTACTCGGTCTCTGATCTTTCTCCTTCACCTGTCCCTTCTGTTATGGTTCGTTATTCTTTCACTACTGACCCTGAACTTTCTTTAACTCCTTAACCTCTNGGTAAACGAAAAAAGACGAAACCTGAACCTTCTTGAGCTCTTTCACAAGGTC
>NW_019658461.1:0-343 GCF_002806865.2 Cucurbita pepo subsp. pepo
ATTAAAGATATGTCAAGATTATTAATATTTCAAGCGGCTTGAATAATTCAAACATTTAATTTTATATCATATAGATACAAATATAATAAATTCTCATATCTTCCATTCTCATTCTCTAACTTTATGTTATATTTTAATTCTGTTTACAGTGCCACCTGAACAGTACTTTTTCAAACCGTTCTAATTTTCTTTTCTTTCCTAAAATTTCTCTTTTGTTTTTTTTTTNCTCGTTATTTTAAGCAATTTAAATCTAACTCTTTTAATCAATTTGAGTTTAATTCTATAATTTTTTTATTAGTTTCTACCAGAAGTTTAACTCTACTCCCATATCTAAATCATCTAA
>NW_019658462.1:0-343 GCF_002806865.2 Cucurbita pepo subsp. pepo
TGTAGTCTTACTATTTCTTTCACATACAGCTATGCCCAATTGTCAACTGTATATGTAACTTTCCTAGGTAGCAAGTGTGCCGACTTGGTCAACCTATTGACAACTACCCGATCATTCTATAGCCTTTAAGCGTTTTGGGTAATCCTACTATGAAGTCCATTGCTATGTTTTCCCACTTCCACTCTAGTATGCTTAGGGGCTGCAACAACCCCGCCGCATTTTATTTAGGANCTTTCTACTCAAAGCGTGTAACGACCCTAAATTTCCACATACTCAGAGTCGCTACTAACGTCTCATGCTCATCTATAATGCGGAAATATAACTCTTACATGAACATAATTGA
>NW_019658463.1:0-343 GCF_002806865.2 Cucurbita pepo subsp. pepo
ACCCATCCATTGAGGTTCTTGGAATGATTCTATCCCTTATCGTTTCCATGTTGGGAGTTCGATCATGGATCTTGGGTGAAGGAATCCTTGATTTACCACCCTTCGAGTTGGAGGAAGTGTCAAAAGGCTAGTTTTTTTTTCTTCAATTTTTTTCAATTTTATTGATTGTTTTTTGTGATTTTATTTGATTTTATTTTATTTTATTTCAATTTTGTCAAACTCACTCACGTGCTCATCTCAATCATTTCAGCCTTGTTGGCGTTCAATAAGAGACCTTNTGTGATTTTATTTGATTTTATTTTATTTTATTTCAATTTTGTCAAACTCACTCACGTGCTCATCT
>NW_019658464.1:0-343 GCF_002806865.2 Cucurbita pepo subsp. pepo
TCGTGATAAAGCATCTGCAACAATGTTCTCCTTACCTTATGACATAAGTTGGATAATGAACTCCTTAGCATGTCGTCTGTTGAGTTTATTTTGTACTCTCAAATGCTTTAAACTTTCATGATCCGTATGAATAATGAACTCCTTAGGCCAAAGATAATGTTGACAGGTTTGCAATGCACGAACCAAAGCATAAAGCTCTTTGTCATAAGTTGGATACCTCAAAGATGCACCAGTCAACTTCNACTATCCTTACTCCACTAGCATCCCTTTCAATTTCAAAAGTAGACTTAAAATTAGATAAGGCAAGCAAGGGAGCAAAACTCAATTTTTCTTTCAAAGTATT
>NW_019658465.1:0-343 GCF_002806865.2 Cucurbita pepo subsp. pepo
CACTTTTATATGAGTAAAATTAGGTTCCATTGTCAATTACATCCACTCAAACTAAAGAAACATATTATTTTTATATTGGAATAGGTAACCACCACCATGTTAAGCTTGTATATTTTTNAATTATTTTTAAAACAACCCATGGGAGCTATTGTTAACCATGTGTTGTTAGCAGTAACACCGGTTTTAAAGTGTAATGCAATGGTCCTTTAAATTTAAAGTTGATGAATGAAGGCAATTATGGACATGTTTGGTAACCACCACCACGTNGAAGGCAATTATGGACATGTTTGGTAACCACCACCACGTTTCAATATTTTATATTCTTGTTGTGAATGAAGGCAAT
>NW_019658466.1:0-343 GCF_002806865.2 Cucurbita pepo subsp. pepo
TACTTTGAGAGCCTATGACTCCATGAATTTGACTTCAAAATTAGGAGCCTTTGAGAGCTTATGACTGATGAATTTGACTATAAAATTAGGAGCCTCAGAGGAATAAGAAGAGGAATAAGAAGCTTATGTGATAAGATAAGGAACCAACTACAAGGGGAATAAGATTCGGATTACCTTCTTGATCTAATATCTCAAGACAAGAACACTTGATTGAGATTCGAATCACTCCCCACAAGCAAGATCGATCATGTTGTTGATCTAATATCTCAAGGCAAGAACACTTGATTNCAAGCAAGATCGATCATGTTGTTGATCTAATATCTCAAGGCAAGAACACTTGATT
>NW_019658467.1:0-343 GCF_002806865.2 Cucurbita pepo subsp. pepo
AACAGTAAAAGAGTGCTTAAAATCGAAACCCTTCTTCGGAATCCATAATCTGTGACGTTTGAAGCACATGCTAAAAAACCGACACGCGGTCAACGTTTTTCGAAATTTTCTATGGGTAATGATCAGGCATAATGAATTATAATAGATTTTCGTAGAAACGGAGTGCATAAAGCGGTAAAAGTGTGCTTAAAATCGAACNTCTAATCTGGGACGTTTGAAGCACATACGAAAAAAACGAGTAACGCTCGACGTTTTTGGAAATTTTTATGATGAATTATCAGACTTGNTGTGCATCAAACGGTAAAAGATTGATTAAAGTCGAACCCTAATCTGGGACGTTTGA
>NW_019658468.1:0-343 GCF_002806865.2 Cucurbita pepo subsp. pepo
GGAGTAAAAGAATGAAATCCTTAGCTGCTTTGAAAGACGAACTTGAAAACCTGACCCTATGTTACCTCTGATAAGATAAGGAATCAATACAAGGGGAATAAGATTCGGATTACCTTGTTGATCGAATATCTCAAGGCAAGAACACTTGATTGAGATTCGAATCACTCCACAAGCAAGATCGATCATGTCTAGCTTGAATGACTCTTGTTGATCAAATATCTCAAACACTTGTTTGAGATTCGAATCACTCCACAAGCAAGATTGATCATGTCGAGCTTGAATGATTCTACATGCAATCTNGTTTTTAATATATTTTCCAAGTCTTCTTACAAATACAACCTAC
>NW_019658469.1:0-343 GCF_002806865.2 Cucurbita pepo subsp. pepo
CGAATCACGGTCGACGTTTTTCGAAACTTTTGTGGGGAATGCTAGGCCTGCTGATTTAGTACAGAATTCCGGAGAAACGGAGTGCATAAAAAAGTAAAAGAGTGCTTAAAATCGAGACCTTAATTCGAATAATCCTAATCTGAGACGTTTGAATTACGTGCTAAAAAAACCGAGTCACGGTCGACGTTTTTCATAACTTTTGTAGGTAATCATTAGGTCGGATGATTTAGAATAGAATTTCGGAGAAGCGGAGTGCATAATAAAGTAAAAGAGTGCTTAAAATCGAGNTAATCCTAATCTGAGACGTTTGAATTACGTGCTAAAAAAACCGAGTCACGGTCGA
>NW_019658470.1:0-343 GCF_002806865.2 Cucurbita pepo subsp. pepo
ATCGAGCTTCATCTAATCATTACCCACAAAACTTTTTAAAATCGTCGACCGCGACTATGGTTTTTCGCAAGGACTTCAAATGTCCCAGATTAGGGTGTCCGAATTAGGGTTCGATTTGAAGCACTCCGTTTCTTCGATATTCTATTCTAAACAATCGAGACTAATCTAATCATTCCACACAAATCTTTTAAAAAACGTCGACAGCGACTCTGTTTTTTTAGCACGGACTTCAAACGTCCCAGATTGGGGTGTCCGAATTAGGGTTCGATTTGAAGCACTCCGTTTCTTCGNCCCCGACAAATCTTTTGAAAAAACGTCGACCGCGACTCGGTTTTTTTAGCAC
>NW_019658471.1:0-342 GCF_002806865.2 Cucurbita pepo subsp. pepo
AAAGAAAATACAAATCCAGAACCTAGAAATGATTACAATCTTCTTCCTCATGCACATTAATGAAAACCGAACAAACTTGAGGAGTATACTGCCTAGAGACCCAAAATCTGAAATTATTATCTTGAAAATGAAAGACAATTTAGACTTACCATTAATGCCCCTAAAAACTAGAATAAACGTCGGATGAGAAAAGGCTTCTTCCAACAAGAACTTTTTAAATTCAAACCAAGGAAATAAATGCTAACTTAAACAATCTTCCACCCTAATGAAAAAGAACCCTAAAAGCCTCTCAAAATTCTGCAAAGAAAACTACCTCAAACTAAGATAAATAAAAAAAATAAA
>NW_019658472.1:0-342 GCF_002806865.2 Cucurbita pepo subsp. pepo
TCATGTTTAGATACGTGGATACACTTTCAACATTAACTCGGGTGCAGTTGAATCTCTAGAACTCGATTCATTTGGATACTCCTTCCTTCCTTCCAGCCTTGTAAGTAAAGTGAAGATCTGTTACTTTTAGTTTGTATCTGTTGATATCTTTACTGAACATCATGCCTTTTTCAAGTTGACTTCAAATTTCATGACTGTTTCAGGTGAGTACATATGCTTTGCTTGTTGAGGATGTCCTGGAAGTCATATCGGACGTGGTTGTTGTACATGAAGATGCAGCATCGCGCATTCAAAGGCTGACAAAGGTACCGTTCTATGTGCTTAAACGTCCCACTGAATATT
>NW_019658473.1:0-342 GCF_002806865.2 Cucurbita pepo subsp. pepo
TTTTTTTTTGAAGTTTACACTATAAATGATGTTCAAGTAAGAGTTACATTTCCGCATTATAGATGAGCATGAGACGTTAGTAGCGACTCTGAGTATGTGGAAATTTAGGGTCGTTACACCTAATCATAAGACTTAGCGTCACTAAAGCTTCAGTGTTAGTAAAAGAAAAAGTTTTTGCATCACCAATCACATTCTATATTTCATTTCAACCTTTTCAATTCCTCGAACAAGGTGAGCTGAATCTTTATCAGACTAAATGCGAAACAAATCTAACCGAATTGTGACACCGGCATGCATATGTCTATGTGTTAAGAATGAGATAGAAAATATAATTGGGAAGGT
>NW_019658474.1:0-342 GCF_002806865.2 Cucurbita pepo subsp. pepo
AGTTTCATATTTTATGCTTTAAGCAGAAGCAGGACGATAGATAAATAATGAAGTTTCATATTTTATGTTCCAAATATATGTTCGACATGTTATCATGAAGACCTTTTCTTTTATGAGGGTCCAGTCAAGTGTATTGTGTTGTGCCCGATAAAGTCCGGCCTAAGGGGCACGTATACCAATCCGTCTGAAGGGTCCATGTATGCGTACGTGGGCCGTGTGTAGAAAATTACCATGCAATAAGTATTGCATAAGATCAGACCATGCAATGAGTATTGCATAAGATCAGACCATGCAATGAGTATAAATTGTACATGTGGAGACATGTGAGTGAGGGCGTCCTAT
>NW_019658475.1:0-342 GCF_002806865.2 Cucurbita pepo subsp. pepo
TATCCAAACAATATCATCTTTCTTTTTTTATTTATTTGTTTATTTTTTTAAACCATTTTCTCACTCTAAACCTCTCTCTCTCACATCACTGTTGGCTATCGAAAGATAGTGTTCGAGTACTAAATATGTATGAAAGATAGATAAAATATTAATTATCATTTAAAAGTCGATAGTTTCATGAACTTCAAGATACATAAATGAGTTTGGTAGGCTGACCTACGCTAGTATGGTCAAAATGGACTTTGAATAACGATTCAAGAATGGCACTAAATTTACATAACGTGTATCACATAATTAATTATGATCAACAATCAAATCACAAATAATAGAATTTGATTCTAA
>NW_019658476.1:0-342 GCF_002806865.2 Cucurbita pepo subsp. pepo
TTCCGCATCCCTTCTAACTCAGCATGATTTTTTAAGGCCTTCGCTATTGAAACAGGAGATGACTTATAGACTCCAGTAGGTCCAACATGACTATTTGAGGTCTCAGAAGTCTTATCCTTGCTTTTTCTTTTATTCCCAAGGCGTATAAAGTACTTATCACATGCGTTCCTATAAGCATTTGCAATTGCAGCATTGACTGATACTGGGTCCAGCCAGAGATTAGCTCCCTTTTCTGCCAAACTGAAAAGAATTCAGTCATCATTGAAATAAAGGTATGACCATATACAAGAGCAATAGGAAGCATTCTGATTGCTGCAACATTAAAAATTGTACTTGATAACC
>NW_019658478.1:0-342 GCF_002806865.2 Cucurbita pepo subsp. pepo
TACTTTAGCCTATTATGTATAGTCGTCAGCCTCACGATTTCCACATCATTGTCCGTTTTGACACGTATAGCCTTCAGTCTCACTGTTCTCATATCCTTATAAAAAATGCTTCGTTCTCACGATTTTAAAACGCGTCTACTAGGCAAAAAATTTCTTTTAAAAAAAAATAATATGATGTTGAAAATTAACCATTCAAAAGGTTTTTAACTTTTAAAAATACTAAAAAAAAATGTGATAGTATTATTCATTACTATATATATATATTTATTTATTTATTTATTTATAATTCAAAATATTGAATTTGATGATATATATTTTATCCATAGTGAAATTGAGTATTTG
>NW_019658479.1:0-342 GCF_002806865.2 Cucurbita pepo subsp. pepo
CTATGAAATTACAATTTTGCCATCTTCTTGTGGTAGATGGCGATTTTCTTTGGGTGGTTCATCATTAGCAATCTTTCTCTGAATAAAACTGTGATTTGGAAAATTTATCATGTATTACAACTGGGTTAGTTGTTTCTGATTATGGGTGAGCCAAAAAAATCAAAATTTTAGTGACTAAGAGTGGGGAGAGGCAAATAAGTTGATTTCTTGATTTTTTCTCCGTGTTTTAGATTGATTTTATTTGATGGTCTGCTTAACATAATATTAAGATCGAGAGTCATGTTTTTCATATGAGAATTTCTCTATCTATAGTTGGAGGTTCTCAATTTTGAGTCTAAACCC
>NW_019658480.1:0-342 GCF_002806865.2 Cucurbita pepo subsp. pepo
AGTTTCTCGGAATGAGGTGGACCAATGACATACACCAGTTGTAACGGTTGCTTAGATCTCCAGCTATCAAGCTCTGAGTGCAGGGCATTTCCAAGTTGCTTGATAAATTGCAGTGCCTGTAATAGGGAGTTAAACAGGTCCCTCAGTTATCCAATATCTGAAAGATGCATACACACATGCACTTTGACAGCCTCATCTCCAGGTAGACATCATTGAAAATATAAAGAAAAGGTTAGAAGACCAATGGTGGCCATCATAGCCACCTATGTAATTAGAAAGCTCTCGTGATTTGCAACAAGAAAGCCTAAGCGATCATGCTAACTAGCTCCAAACTTCTTTTGT
>NW_019658481.1:0-342 GCF_002806865.2 Cucurbita pepo subsp. pepo
GAACTCTTCCAACCCAGCTAAGAACATTCATATTTGAGTTTGTATTTCTGTCTGCATGGAAAACACATAATGTTAGATTAAAAGTGTATCTCAATGGCGAATGCAGAGTATCCTACAGAGTACTTACTTGATACATATTGTTCTAAACTGCCATTAGCCATGTATTCATAAATAAGTGCCCTGTGATCGCCTTCATCACAGTATCCAAGAAGAGAAACCAAGTTGCAATGATGAAGAACCATAAGAAGTTGTGCCTGCATTATTATAATAAATGTTTTACAATTAATATGATATATTAATGAATGAAATAAAGTAGTGGCAATCAGCTTAGCTCCTAGTTTA
>NW_019658482.1:0-342 GCF_002806865.2 Cucurbita pepo subsp. pepo
ATTTGTCTATTAATTCTAATTTAGCTAGTGCCTTGAACCCAGATGTTATACTTGATCCTTTTTCGGGGCCATCATTCTTACTGGCACACCATCTCGTGTCCACCCTTTTTACGATTTAGGGATCAATGTCTTTACTGGCACACCACCTCGTGTCCATCTCCCTTCAGGGGTTGAGCCCCCTCGTTGGCACATCGCCCCGTGTTTAGCTTTGATACCATTTATAACGGCCCAAGCTCACCATTAGTCGATATCTTCCTTGGACTTTCCCTTCCAGACTTTCTGATAAGATAAGGAAATCAGGAAGTCTTCTTACAAATACAACATACATAGCTTTATATAGCC
>NW_019658483.1:0-342 GCF_002806865.2 Cucurbita pepo subsp. pepo
TTTAAGCGAAATTAATATTAATTATTTTAATTTAGTGTTTTAATACACGTTTAGAAAATATAAAAATCAGATACAAATAAAAAACAATTGAATTTAATCATTAAAATTAAATGGGAATATTTCATAATTATAATATAAGCCTGGTCTAAAAATATGGTTGACTTATAATCTCTCCATTTATTACTTTAATTGTATATATTAAAAACCATTTATTAGTTGAAAAAATAACTCTGATTAAAAAATTTATGATACTTGGAAAATCTAAAAATAAGTTTATTTTAAATATGCTTTCATTTTAAAATCTGATGTGTCATTATTTAAAGAAGAAAATAAATTAAGTAA